>NC_092364.1:6980769-7270769 GCF_030848805.1 Temnothorax longispinosus | reverse complement strand
ACGCCAGTCACCTCCTACACTTTTCTTATCGGTATAGCTCTTCCTGTTACCTTTTCCATTATCGCTTCCAGCATCTCCCTTCTTTCTTTTGGCCCTTCTCCTGCCACTCCTCAAAATCAGACTCTTTTTCCTCTTTTCAATTTTTTCTTTTCTCTCTCTTTCTTCTTTTCTCTCCACCTCCTTCTCTTTCTTCTCTCTTCTTCTTCTTATCTCCTCCTCTCTCTCCTCTACCATTCGTCTCAGCCTGTTCCTCTCCTCTTCATGTTCCTTTCTTCTGTCGCTTTCCGGCGGTCTTCTCCATTCCTTCTCGCTCTTCTCTCTTCCTCCGTCACCTTTTTTCTCTGCCGCCCTCGTCCTTCCTTGGCTATCTTGCTTAGCTTCCTGATTCTTCTTGTCCTCACGACTATTATCAGTCCCTTCTATGATCCTTCCCCCTGAATCTGTCGATCCCTCACTCCAGTCCCTTCCCCACCCCTCGCTCCACCTTTTCTCCCCTCGTTCTTCCTTTTCTTCCGTCATCCTCTTCTCCACCACTTCCAGTTGGCTTTTTAGTATTCTCAGTTCCTCTTTGACTTTCATTCCCGTTCGAATTATTTCCTCCTTAAGGGGATGCTGGAGCCGTAGCCGAACTCGATCGGCGTCGGTAAAGAAGACCGGCGAACTATATCTGTCCTTGTATAGACAAAGATATAGACAAGGATAGCACGCTACATTGCACGCACACATACGCACGATGCACGTCGACATTATACTTTTATATTACGCTTCCAAATCTTGATTTGGAGGGTTTATCGATGTTTTTCTTGTTGTGCAATTCGGGGGAACTTGTTTTCGCGTTCGTACCAATGGTATATTTCTTATATGAAATACATCTTGTGACGAGCTGACTAGAGTCCTATATAAAGAAACTTCGCACCTTTTTACCATATTTATTTATCATTGATTAATATTTAAAACTGTAAGAAAGATAAGAACCGATATAAATCAAATGGGTTATATATATGACCGTCTATTTACAACAATAATTATTTTAATATTATAATCTAACCAGTCCTTTTTCTCTTTCGGCCTCTTGGATTTCACCTAACCTAACTATGTCAGTTGTACATACATACGTATGTAAGATCGTGGTCAGCTCCGGTCCCAATATGGCTGCTAACTTAGGAGGGGATATCCAATCAGAATACGAATCAGATTACCAATCAGAAGTTGGACATCAATGTCGCTTCTCTCTTTATATAGAACTCTAGAGCTGACAGCTCGCCGCAACTCGAGACGCCATATTGGGATAAAAGTAGGATAAGGAAATCTGTACTTCCGTAATTTTTTCTCGTTTTCTATATAAAATCAGAGTTCCCCCGAATCATTAATGTATGTACTGCAATTCTGGAGAAGGATTTTTAATTCTGTCAAATTAATACGACGCTACGTGCCGACAAAAAATGCCGGTAAAACAGACGGCTCCAGCATCCCCTTAATTTCACGCCCGATTTTCCTCAGCTCCCTCGTGATTTCCTTGATCCTGTCTTCTCCCTCTTTCGCCCCGCTCTCTGTGCTTCTTCTTTGTCTGCCAGATTTTCCTCTATTCTATCCGCTTCCTTTCTCCTTCGCATTTTCGAACCTTCTCTCCAATTCTTTCTGCGATATTCTATTCACCTGCCTTGCGTTGTGCGCTTGCAGTCCTCTTTCTCGTGCCAGGCATGCGCCGCCGCTCTCTCGACTTTCAGTCGTGCCACCCTAACTCGTCTATCTCGATCGGTCCCCTCACTCACCGTATTTCCACTGTAGCGATTCGCGCCATTTCGCCTTCTCGCGTGCAGATGTCACTTACTTTCGTGCCGCGCCTCGGCGTCCCGCAGTAGTGCCAACCCGCTCTTTTGGAGGGGCCGGCACTCCGCGCCGCCTCAGCACTGATCAACCTCTGTTCCGCGCACGTGTCCTTGCTCCCGCGGCTCGCGCATGCCCGTGCTCCCCTCTTCCTCTTCCTTTTTTCGGTCGCCTGCCTAAGGCTGAAATCCCATGGTGCGGAATGGAAGTGCGGAATAGAGAATGCGTCATAGACACAGCCAATCAGAGCTATGCCGCGTCAACGCATTCTGCAAATGTCTCCCGCCCTGTGCACATGGTGCGTCATAGACGAGCAATGACGCATCCGGAATGAAAATAATTGATATAATAAACATTTTATTAAAATAATTCAAACGTTTTTATAAAAAATAATCTTTGTAATAGCAATAATAATTATTAATATAACATTAAATAAAATTTTATATTAAATATAAAAAATTTGAAAACAATATTTTTAAATTTTTAAACTGCATTGACGCATTTTTGGTCATTTTTCTGCACCATGTGAACAGGCCGGTCAAAGACTTGCGGAATGCGTGATGCAGCCTCGGCACAGTACTGTTGGTCTCGATCATACACGCCATACAGTATTGTTAACGTTTTTTGCTAAAACTTTTGTGTGAATATGGAAACCAAAATAATGATGGTTGAAGAGTCGATTAAAGTTTTAATGACAGTATACATGAGAACTCCAATGCTGCCTTATCGAAAGGAAAAAATAAGATTAGCTTTAGCGAAATTATTATTACTGTATACAACATTGTCAAAAGAGAAATCCAAAAGAAGAATGTGGGTCAGGCCTATTTATTCAATTCAGCAGCGTTTCCTTCAAGGAGATAGTGACAATTTAGTTCATGTGTTACGAATGACAGATCCCTCACTATATTTTAATTGTTTAAGAATGGATAGTAGCATCTTTGAAGATCTACTATTAATAGTAGGTCCTGGGATTGAAAAACAATTCAATATTAGAGGACCAATTGCTCCACATACAAGGCTGCAAATATGCTTAAGATATTTAGCAAGTGGAGATAGCATGAAGTCTATTGGATATGCTTTTCGAGTCGCACCAAATACTGTCTCAAAAATTGTTACCGAAACTTGCAAAGCAATATGGTTAAATTTGAAAGATTTAATTATACCTGTACCGGACGAAGATGGATGGACGAAAATTGCTGAAGAATTTCAAACAAAGTGGAATTTCCCCCATTGCATTGGAGCTATAGATGGGAAACATATTCAGATAGAGGTAAATGTTTAATGAAGCTTTATTTACTTGTATGTTTTATTTCAGTTTTATATCAATAACATAATTGAAAATTGTAATTATAGGCTCCACCTCACAGCGGTTCCACATACTTTAATTACAAAAAAACTCATAGTATAAATCTTACTGCTGTTTCTGATGCACGCTACAGATTTATTTTGGTTGATGTAGGAGCGGAAGGTCGATGTAGTGATGCAGGAGTATTCGCTAACAGTGAATTAAAAGCAAAACTTGAAGGAAATACTTTAAGTGTACCTCCACCTTCTAAAATTGGCCAGTATGAATTGCCATTCGTTTTGATAAGTGATGAAGCGTATCCATTATCACCTTACCTGATGCGTCCTTATCCAAGACGTTCACAATTAGACCTAAAAAAAAAGGTTTACAATTACCGTCAAAGCAGAGCAAGAAGAGTTGTTGAAAGTGCTTTTGGCATCCTTGTGGCACGCTGGAGAATTTTCCGAAGACCTATTAATACATATGTGACGAAAGCTGAAATAATGGTGTTAGCCACTCTATGTTTACATAATTTTATTATTACTAAAGAACTTGTCAAGCATTCTAGAGATAGAAGATATTTAAATTGCACAGATAACGAGAGACAACAACCATCGTTTTTCTAATGTTTTGTACATTTGTGACATTGTGACATACATTTATGACTCAAAACTGTTTACATATATTTTAAAATATTAAGATACTATTATTTAATGTATTTAATAATATTTTCTATGTAATTAATTGAAATAAATAAGAAAACATGTAGAAAATTATAGGTTTTATTGAAAATAATCGTTTATAAAGAATGTTATAAAAATATATTATATACTTTTTAAATCACAAGTCCTATCATAAATATAATTTTAATGTCGCGATTGAAAATAACTAGCTGGATGACCAATATTTTTAACCAGGATTAGTGATGAATGAGTATTAAATTATGAAGTAATAAATTGTGCTTTTTCTTCCGCTTTGTAAGCTAAATCTAAAATTTCTTTTTCAAGAGTTCTTCTTTCTTTGTACGGCAATCTTTGTAAAATGTCACCCAAATGAAGTAAAAATCCATTAGCAGGTTTATTACACTCCGATATAATGTTAACTAACTGCTTTTGAAATTCATTGTCTTCATGTTTAGTCTTTGGACCTAAAACATAACATATAAATATTAAGCATAAGGGCCTATTCATGGCAGACAAACTTGCATAGACGCATAATCATACGCATAAGAAATTCGATTGGTTGAATTTGCGTTATGCACGTGCGATCGTATTGGAGCTTTTATCCAAATTATCCAATAGGATCGCATTGGAGTGAAAAGAAGCATGTTGGGGCATGTGATGAGAACGAACCTACTGTGTCGTCTGTGTCATTTCCTGAAAAACGGACAATGTAAACACATAGTTTTAAAAAATGTGATGCAAAATTACGTTTAGTGTGGTCGATGAAGCTATTGTTTCCAGAAATATTGCTATTTTTTCCTGATGTACCCAAAGAGTCATTGTCTATCATCGATTCTTCAATTGCATCAACATCTAAAGCAGTGGAAGTTGAAGAAGCTTCATTTGAGTCACATGAATGTGACATTTGTGAAATATTACTTGTTGTGCTAAAAAATAAAATAAATATTTTATAAAATATTTTGTCTATTATTTAACAAATTATTTCTTATAGTTTTTACACTTACCGCCTGGACTTTAGTTTATCAATTAAAAACAACATGTTATCATAATGTCGAAAATTACTATCATCACTTGTAGGTGCTGCTGAACCACTAGGTAAGTATGTATTTTTCTTCTTCTTTGCTTTATTGAAAGAGTCTCGTAGGTTTCTCCAACGCTTTTTCACATCTTCTACAGTGAATTTATAATCTGAAAATATATTTCTTATTTATGAAATGTATAGATAAGTTTTCAATAACAAAAAATTTTAATATGTTTATTTTTTACTTACCTTTTAGTTCTTTCAAAACATCACACCATGCATCACGAACTTTTAATAGTTCTCTCTTTTACATCTATTGTGTAATTCCACAAACAAGGTCTCATCTGAACTGCACTAATTAAAATTTCATCAGCTTCGAGCCAACGCCTGTCTAGCTTGCCTCGACATGTTTTCTTTTCTGGTGGATCATCGTAACTATCTTCCATTTGGTCATCTTTATCTACATCAACATCATTATGATGTACTTCAGATTCTTGTAGTAATTCCTCCTCCTCAGGCATTGTCTCTGAAGGATTTTCAGTACAGTTTAATTTACCTATATTTTAAAAACAAATTGTATAACATATATTTATGATATTTGTTATGTATGCATATATAATAATGTAGTATCAAATTTCGATCAAATTGTATTTAGCAAAACATAAAACTAACCTTTTAATAAACGATTTTTTTCATCTACATATAAACTTTCATTTTTCAAATCCATGTGTGCGAAACATGAATGGGTCATGTAATCAAAATTCTTTTTCGGCAGCCAAAAATTGCAGTAAAAGCAGTGATAATACTACAAAAAAATAATTGCTTAATCTATATCTTAATATGTTATAATAATATGTAAATAATTTCATTTCCATTTTTACTTACATTATCACGTATTTGATTGGACTCACATTCATCCATTTTATTAAAAATACTTTATCAAATATAACTATTACTTTATCAAATATAAAAAAAATTAACTGGTTTAACTTCAAGAGAGGATTTTTTCCGTTGGTGTCCTCGGGTGAGGACAGTAAGGTGCAAATGCCTTGTGCACAGAGGGCAAATTTAACCTCAAGATCAAATACTAAGGTTATGGCTCTATGACGCAAATCTTTAACGCAACTGCGCCACGAACGCATGCAGGAAAAATCGTAAACACTGCGGCATAGCTCTGATTGGCTGTGTCTATGACGCATTCTCTATTCCGCACTTCCATTCCGCACCATGGGATTTCAGCCTTACTATGTTCCTCCCTCTTCTTTCTTCTTCTCTCCTCCCCTTGCCTAGCCCGTCCTAACCTCTTTTCTTCCTCGCCGTATTCTCTTGGTTTACTTCCGATTTTTCTTGCCCTCAGGTCTTTCTTCAATTGTACGCCTTCCTCTTTCCTTCCTTTGTGGGTTCTCTTCATTCTCTCCTCGGTCCTTGGCTCCTGCTCCGCCAGAGCTTTCCCTAATTCCTTCCTTCCTTTACGGAGCACCCGTCCTCCTTCCTTACCCAACCAGAAGTCCTCAAGAATACATGTACTATTGTTCTGCCATTATAACAACTCTCATTCGGAACAAACACAGCGCGCGAACCCTCTCTCGCTCAGTTTCTTTCCGCTATCATCGATCGCCGCCAACCGAACCTGGTTATAATTAACAGCATCAAAAGAGAGCATAAGCACAAATATGGGATCGACGAAAGTAAGCACAGATAAAAACAAAACTATATTCTCAAAATATTGTAGCATAACGGGATAAGAATTATCTGAACCAAATTTTAAAAAAAGGTAAGGCAAATAAGTAGAAAACCAGAGCAATTATAGTTATCTCGCTCGTTAGCTCACAGAATGCCCTCGACGTCCTCAGGCAAGGCGGTAGAAAACTCTTTTATGCTTAGAAAGGCAGAATATGTCCTCAACGTCCTCAGGCAAGGCGGTAGAAAATTCTTTTGTGCGTAGAAAAGCCTTCCCAGTGCCACGTGCAATTATTCCCAGTGCAAAGCAGGATAAGTATAAGTATTACGAGTGAAGTTACATTGCAGATAATCGGATAGATTCCGCCCGAAGAGAGTACACTAGACACGTCTGACTCGGACCGTGTCTCAAGACGGAATCCGATTTGCCAACTCGAGATTTGGCAGTCGGCGAGGCACACGAGACACGATACCCGAAATGCGTGGCATCGTGACAACGTCGCACGTGCCGCCGCGGCCAGCATATCCCCTCCAGCTGGATAGTTCGGACACGACCACCAAAGACCGACAATATCGAAAAGTAGATGTATACATAGCACGGACATGAACCAAATTCATCGACAGTATCAAAAAGTGGCCTAGTTCCAATTCCTGAAAGTGGATGTGTGGCGCTACTGTGGCCTAGCAAAAGCGTCTCAAAAGAAAATCGCCGTCATTGCGCCTCTCATTCTTCTCTCTGATGGCAGCATATACACCTTCTCTCCTCGATATAATCTCGTATTTTAAACAGATTTTTATTTGAAAAGCTTTTATTAAATTTTGCATACTCATAAAAACGATTCGAAAATAGGGCTCCAGATACGAGGCTCATAACCTGCATAAAACATCTGTTTTATGACTTCTTTTCATGTAAAAATGATTTTGGATAAAACTTTTAATCCTGAGTATTAGGATATAGGGAAAAAACTTGCAAAAATCTTAATGACATAATGCGAAACCAATAAATATGAAATTAAATGAATGATTAAAAATAAATAAATAAATAAATAAAATAAAAATGAGATAAATAAATATTTTACAGTCAGAGAGCATCGCAGTCACAGCGTAAAATTAAATGTGTAATGTAAATAAATAAGTATAATATATAATTTAATAGCAAACAAGGTCATATATTTATAAAATATGATAAATAAGTAGACATGTGTACGGAGAGTGGCTGCGATATTCCCAGAGCTGTAAATATATGTCTAGTCACATATTATTCACTCACAATAAACTTATATCAATCGTTCAACCGTAAGTATATGATTCAGCAGGAAGTGTCGAGGTAAACGGCATTTTATTTTCCTAAATGGAAATTCAATTATATTATAATTTCCGACATTACTGATTAAAGGATTCTCATGATTAGGCCTAAAAGCATTTTCAATATGATCAGCGATAATCTTGTTCGTATATTGAAAATTAGATTGAACATGCAAATCAGAAATTCGGGTGTCACACGGAAAGTCTAGAATAATTGTAAGGAATTTATTTTGCATACGTTGGATTCTTGTAGTAATATGTGAATTTGCTGCTGGAGCCCAGACCGAGGCAGCATATAAAAGAACTGGTCTAGCACACATTTTATATAATAAAAGTTTTAGCTTAATATCCAATTTACTTTTAGGATTAATCAGCGGGTATAGAGATCTAAGAGCACCATGGATTTCGAAGATCGGCTATTGCAGGACCCCATCAAGTTTAACTCCTAAGTATTTGACGTTACAAGACCATAGGACCCTATGATTCATTATCTTTATTAATGGAGATATAATGGAGCGTGAAAATCCGCGGACATTAATGACAATTAAGGAGATGCACGGTTTATTCAAAACAGATCCAGGGAATAATAAGTTAAGCAAGTGTACACGTTGCAAAGTTATTACACTACTCAGTAAAAAACGTGTTGCGTTTGAGTACAGAACCCACCTTACACACCACAATGTTTATGATAATACCTGTACATTACCTACCGATTTACGCGAACATTCTACGAATATATCTGATTATCATGCAACATGTAATAAGTCTGTATGGTAGTCCATATAGCTATTTATCGGGCAAAAGTAACTTAATCATGTGTTACGTGCGAGCAAAATTTAACTCAATCTTAAAATAGCCAGGAATGTTAAGAGAGAGATATTGATATTGATTAATTATCCAATTTCTGATGGGGAGGCGGTTCTTAGGCCGCGGCTCGCAGGGCATAGAATTACACTTATTGATAAGACCTTCCTCCTTTTTTAAGATTCAAAGACAAAGAAGTGGTGAGGAGCTCGCGCGGGGGGTTCTTGCCACTTGAGTATAAATAAGCGCAAAAAATCATCGTAGAGTTAGTTGTTGGGAGTCAGTCAGTTGTTGGGAGTTAGTTGTTTGTTGTCAGTCAGTTAATTATTTTCTTGCCCTCATAACTTAATCAACCGACAGTCTTTATTCAAGCTAATATATTAAAATTCTGACTTCAGCAAATCTTTAAGACAGATCTTAACAACAATTAAAATCATATCAATTAAACCAGATCTTAAACAATAGTTGTAAGAAAATTCTCCCTGAATAAAGGTAATTTTAATTTTTGAAACCAATTTTACTATAAAATCTTTTAATTCCACAACTCTTAACTGTCGCTGCCAATCAGCGTGACAACAATTTACTGACCTTGTTAAAAAACCGCATTGGCCATCGTATTTATAATAAATATTAGGTCTCATCTTGTAATAATAATGCAAGGGCCCTAAGGAGATTTCAGGCGATGGCAATTTGTCTTGATATTTATACATTTGTTCGCATAAATATGGAGACAATAAAAAAATTCTCGCGCGCGGGTTCTTACTAAATGTTGGGCCATCAATTTTTACGATTGGTCCATATTGATCCCGTGTAGCATTCGCATTAGTCGGATCGGAACGTTGCAATGATATTCACGCAACGGAAATGCCAATAATTGATTTTTATGTAAATGAAAGATCAAGGGAATGAAAAAATATATTTAAATACTCGATTTACATTTGTTTCATGGATAACTAGATAACGGATCTAATTAAGATTATATTCTGTTATAAGTTTTACCGTTAATCGTTTCTATTCAAATTCAAATTTATATCTAAAATTTCAGCAAGATTGGTTGTATTTTATCCTTCGAAATAATGTCAGAATCGAAAAATAAAAAAATATATTTACATTTTATATATCTATATTTTATAATTATCTGTATTCATTATTTTTAATAAAAGGACGAAATAATTGTTATCTGTTAATGGCAAAAATATGTCACGTAAATAAGGCAGGTTTTGTGTAGGATTTGTGATTCTTTTAAAACATACAAAATTTGATATCTCTTCGGATTGGATTAATCGCACAACCTGGTCCAAATTCCGGGTAAATTACTTAAATGTTTTGACCAAAAAACGGACGAATTAACTTAATTTTGACAGAACCGGCAACGTGTTATACGGAAATGCATAATAAATATTTAGCAGAGAAATGAGGGACAATAATTTCTTCTGGATATTGATTAACTCTTAGAAGTTTTAAATTTTCATCTTTATCGTCATTATCAGTGTCTTGAAAAAATATATCCCAAAATAAAAAATATAACCAATTACTTTATTATTTATTTTGTCCTGTAATTCAAGTAGTTTTATTTATTAATATTTTATTCTGAGTTGTCGTTGCCATAACTCACTTTAGCCTCAACATTTATTAAATTTTATTAAGGTTAAATATTAGAGTTAAGTGCATAAAAATACTAAAATAAAATAAGAAGAAGTGAATAGGAGTACCTATATACTTAAATTTTTGCGTGCAAACGAACATACATCTGCAAGCTTGGCCTTCTAATCCAGAGTGGATCGAAGAGCTCAATTTACTCTAAAAATATTAATAACGAACGCAGATGAGATAACACGGAGTAGATGAAATAAATGTTAATTGCCGAACGATCTTTGGATGTTTATTATTGGTTTATAATAAATTAGCTGCATTTATAAAATACAACGGTGGAGTGTAATGGACTGAGCATTCACTAGCCTGGAGTTAATTCTTAGTGATATTTTTTTTTAAATCTGCAAGCCAAACCTGAGCAGCAGATTCCAAGCAGAGTCTGCAAAATTTTTGGTATCAGAAAGGCAACAAATTTCACGCGGAAACTGTTCTATCAGACGATGTTGTCAAACTGTAGCCAGAAATGCGACAGAGCCTGCTGACAGGCAATGTGAGCAAATTGGCAGCAAAAACCGAACAGATCCTTTCCGTGATAGTTTGCAACGACGCCACTAAGCAACGCATATTAACACGATAACATTCAAATGACACCCAACGATAAAGGGATCATGGTGACATTAAATCGACATAGAACATTAAAGATTAACACCCTGTTAACACCAAACCAACATCCAACGATGAAGGTTCAATCTCCAATCTACATTAAACATTGAGACTTAATCCCCAACCTACACTTATATCATTGAGAATAAACTCCCAATATACTCTCATCATTGAAGATTAAATCCACAATTTACCTAAACCTTAATAGTCAACACTCAATCTACACCTAAATTTAAGTGTTGACACTTAACTTTGATAACAAACACTAAACTTACGCTCAAATTTGAGTATTAACTCTCAAATTTGGCCGTAAGCAGTTTAGTGTTAACACTTACATTTAGGTGTTAACCATCAAAGTTGAGTGTACTTTTTTATAAAGGGCGGAAGTAAAAAAAAGGGTAAAATCTCTAAACAATTTGTAAGAACAGATATTCTCTTTTCTATGCATTTCTCTATGCATTTGCATTATTTTCCAAGTCCTTGTATCGCTGCTCGATCTTCTTTAAATCTATATATAATTCCTCGTTTTCACAACGCTTTATTTTTGCATCCTTTAACCAACTGGCAATATAACTGGCTGCAATTTCTGTATTATATAAGAAATTAACACCTCTATCTGATTTCTTTTTTATGCCTCTTCAGAGTAGCTGCAAAATATTAAAAATACATCATTTACATTCTAACTGAATGCCTTGAAGCAAATATGTTGAGCGTCAGGAGGAAGATTTCTATTTAGGTAAATTAGGAATTTAGGTAAATTAGGTAATTTAGGTAAATTAGGGAATTTTTAAGTCAATTCTTATAAATCAAGCTTGAATTCGATGTCTAGGTATCCCAGGTTGCCGATGACAAGGTCCAGATAGTGCGCTTCATAGTTTTCGGTGTCCAGGTGTAATAATACGTTGAATTCGATGTCTACGTGTCCCAGGTTGCCGATGACGAGGTCCACATAGTGCGCTCCGTAGTTTTCGGTGTCTACGTGTATTAATACCTTGAATTCGATGTCCACGTGTCCCAGGTTGCCGATGACGGGATCCAGATAGTGCGCTTCATAGTTTTCGGTGTCCAGGTGTAATCGTACGTTGAAATCGATGTCTAGGTGTCCCAGGTTGCCGATGACGAGGTCCACATAGTGCGCTTCGTAGTTTTTGGTGTCCAGGTGTAATAATACGTTGAATGCGATGTCTAGGTTGCCGATGACGATGTCTAGATAGTCAGCTCCGTAGTTTTCGATGTCTACGTGTATTAATACCTTGAATTCGATGTCTAGGTGTCCCAGGTTGCCGATGACGAGTCCACATAGTGCGCTCCGTAGTTTTCGGTGTCTACGTGTATTAATACCTTGAAATTGATGTCTAGGTGTCCCAGGTTGCTGATGACGAGGTCCAGATAGCGCGCTCTGTAGTTTTCGGTGTCTAGGTGTAATAATACCTCGAATTCTATGTCTACGTGTCCCAGGTTGCCGATGACGAGGTCCACATAGTGCGCTTCGTAGTTTTTGGTGTTTAGGTATATTAATAACTTTAAATTTGAATGTAGGACACGTAGATATCGAATTCGAGGTATTAATACACGTAGACACCGAAAACTACGGAGCGCACTATGTGGACCTCGTCATCGGCAACGTGGGACACCTAGACATCGAATTCAACGTATTATTACATCTGGACACCAAAAACTATAAAGCGCACTATCTGGAACCCGTCATCGGCAACCTGGAACACGTGGACATCGAATTCAAGGTATTAATACACCTGAACACCGAAAACTATGGAGCGCACTATGTGAACCTCGTCATCGGCAACCTGGGACACCTAGACATCGAATTCAAGCTTGATTCATAAAAATCGACTTACAAATTCCCTAGTGGCAGAATTAAAATTATGTCATGACATAATAAAAATTCGCTGAATTAAAATTATGTCTAGACATAATAAAAATTGGACGAATTAAAATTATGTCTAATAAAAATTGGATGAATTAAAATTATGTCTGACAAAAATAATTCCGCATTTTTATTATGTGTATACACATAATTTTAATTCATACAATTTTTATTATGTGTACACATAATTTGTTTTCGATTTAGGATACGAATTTTTTTCCGTTAATTTGTAAGTTTCATGATTAAAAAGATCATGTCGTATTATTAACATATAACTAAAATTTATAAAATCGTTATTAATTTTATTATATTACGCGAATCTCTGTTTTGTAAAAATTATGCACAATATTCCTATGCAAGGATACTTGTTTAATTATTTCTTCCTATTGTATTTAAGTATAGAAAAATATACAATTTCCATGTGTTTGCACTTTATATTTAATGAGCAGGCAATTAAATATATATGATTCAATTTGCGTCTATGTCTCTTTATTGACTGACATAGTTATATACTTTTAAATATTTTTTATTTCTGAATTTCAATCAATTGAATAGCAAAAACTACGTTATCATATTATATATTTTTGGTACGTAGTGTGCAAATGTATTTTGAAATAAAGATTATATATTTTCTACTGAATTATTTACACACACACGTGCGGTTTCAGATAATCATTTTTCGCCAACTCAAATATGTTCCTACTCAACTGTCAAAATATGAAAGATAATTTTATCTAGTTGTCACATTCGCTCGAATTCTCGAAATAATTTTCAAGGATGTGAGTACGAATATATATATATATATATCGTACTATTTAATATTTATAATAGAAAATTATAAACGATGCGTTATGTATGAGAAATTTAACAGAATTGCTTTTATCAAATAGAATTAATTTGCGATTAGTTGAAGGGAATAAAAGAATAAACAAATCGGGTAAATTTCAGACACGTGTTACAGGTGTCCATCTGTAATTATCAAAAATATCGATACCTGAAGATATCGGTACATATACAGTTGCGAACAACATTCAGTAAGACACGCGAATAAAAATAAATAAAGAATTTTGCAGTTAACGACTTATTAACATTAATCGTGCTATATTGCGATTATGTTTTATGTTTAAATTGAAAAATATATACAAGGTGTACAGCTGAAAGGGTTACAGATTATTATTTTTAAAAAACTAAGCAAAATATTAAATTGTTGTTTTCTTTAGAAATAATAATAGTCCGTAACACTTTTAGCTTCATACCTTGTATATACTGTTTATAAGATTATAAGATATATTGTTTATAAGATTAAGATGCGTAACACTACAAAAAGGCGTGATATCCGTACAAAATTACCTTTTAAAAAAAAGGTAAAAAAAGGCGCCAAGTACACGCATAGTAGTGTATATGTATTATGTTGTTACCCTGTTATGTTGTTACCTCGAAAAAAACAAAGTGGTAGTATTATACCTCCAAATAGCTTTACCCTGTACATACTGTTTATAAAATGCGTAATACTACAAAAAGGCGTAATATTCGTACAAAATTACCTTTTTTAAAAAAAAGGTAAAAAAAGGCGCCAAGTTCACGCATAGTAGTGTACCTATATGTTGTTACGTCGAAAAAAAAAAGAAAGTGGTAGCATTATACCTCGAAAAAATTTAAATAACAAGTGGTAGACGTAATCTTTATATCTCGAAAAATCTCGAAAAAATCTAAGCAGTAGTATCTTTATTTTCGAAAAATTATAACTTAAGTGATCTATCAAGACACATCACAAAATTATGTTACCTTATCAAAAAGAAGAGTCGCGCTTCAAGTGATCTATTACAATTACAAAAAAGAAATGATATCTCTCTAAATTACAGCGCCAATTACAGAGAGAACATATATATTGCCTCAAAAAATAATTGTTGCACTACTTTGAAAAATCTTTAAATTATGTTTAAATTTAACAAGGGAATACATGATATTTAAATACAAAGTTTACATGTGTCTTTTTTAGTGGTCACAAAGAATTACAGAGGTAACAGTACAAAATAAAAATATTTTATTAAAATACATAAATTTTTCTTGTAAAAAAACTTGGCGCTGCTAGACCTCGAAATTTTAAATAAATTAATAAACTTATCCTCTACTTAATTATAAGCCGCATTATCCGCCGTCCGCGTCGTCACGCACACCCATATCACTCACTCGCACATCCACGCTGATAATCATTTAATATTACTCTTATCGCATTCTTCTCTGACGTATTTTTATTTATTGTTGTCTTTATTTATTTAAAATTTCGAGGTCTAGCAGCGCCAAGTTTTTTTACAAGAAAAATTTATGTATTTTAATAAAATATTTTTATTTTGTACTGTTACCCCTGTAATTCTTTGTGACCACTAAAAAATGCACATGTAAACTTTGTATTTAAATATCTTGTATTCCCTTGTTAAATTTAAACACAATTTAAAGATTTTTCAAAGTAGTGCAACAATTATTTTTTTGAGGCAATATATATATTCTCTCTGTAATTGGCGCTGTAATTTAAAGATATATCATTTCTTTTTTGTAATTGTAATAGATCACTTGAAGCGCGACTCTTCTTTTTGATAAGGTAACATAATTTTGTGATGTGTCTTGATAGATCACTTGAGTTATAATTTTTCGGAAATAAAGATACTACTGCTTAGATTTTTTCGAGATTTTTCGAGATATAAAGATTACGTCTACCACTTGTTACTTAAATTTTTTCGAGGTATAATACTACCACTTTTTTTTCGATTATATATAGACCGGGAATTATGAAACTAGAATTCACTTGAATATTACCAGGATATAGGTTCCAAAATTTGTGGAATTTTGGAGCCTACATCCTCGTAATTAGTGATGCATTCGAGCGAGACAAAACGAGAAAATACCGATACCGAGATTTAACCCGTTGACTGTGTATGATGGCTGTAGCCGCAACGTAGAAAAAACAAAGTAAAACTTTCTGAATTTGCTTGAAACTTGTTACTTGGGGGTTTCTGGGGTCGCTGATTACGAATTCGAAGTCAGATGTACAAAATTCAAAATGGCGGATTCAATATGACGGATCAAAATTACAAAAAAGGTCTGATTTTTATGAAATTTGGTACCCTTATGTTTTTTGGGTCTCTGAATCTGAATATAAAGTCAGATTTTCAAAATTCGAAATAATAATAATAATATTCCGTCTATCTTTTGTAATTTTGATTCGCCATATTGGACCCGCCATTTTGAATTTTGTAAATCTGACATCATATTCGGATTCAGAGACCCAAAAAACATAAGGGTATCAAGTTTTATAATAATCCGATAAACTCTTTTTTCAACACACTTTTGGCCCAAATAGTAAAATTCTCTTACACAGCCAATGGGTTAATGTCAACAAAGACAAATGATTGAAAAAATTCTCTTATCTCGACGGGCCGAGATTCTCGTTTCTCGATATTCTCGAATTTTATGTCGAGATGTTCGAGACTATCGACTATCTCGTTTTATCTGTTCTTTTATAAAGAGATATAATTCATTTCACGTTATTTATGACAGTAACATGGATATGAAGAGAAGTAATAATGAAACTAATAATTTTTATTATAAAAAGCAACGACTCGCTGAAATATCACGTAAGACATAATTAATATCTTTATCAATTACACAGGACCATAAAAAATAATCTTGAAAAATTAACTGGGATCAGAGTAGGTGTTTCTTATAGAAACATCCGCACACACGCGCACACCCGCACACGCTCGTATCCGCACACGCACCCGCACCCGCGCACATATACACACACACACACCCGCACGCACACGCACAAAACATTCTTTTTTCCCCCTTTTTTCCTCTCCCCAAAAAATATTTCATGCACCAGTACATTTTGTGATATAGCATATATCATCCGAATTTCTGTAAATACACCAATGCTCAATTTTCAAAGTATTTCCCAAGCACCACAAACTTTTTAATAGCTTTATCATATTCAGGAAAGCAAAATCTCTAAAAAACACTATTTCTTTTACTTACACCTTTTTGGGCGAAAATCGGCCCTCTTTTAACATCCTTTTTTTTTTGCTGAACATCCTTTTATTTAACTTACCAAAATATATTTAAATCAGTTGTGCGACCGCATTTTGATGTTATACCTTTTCTCTTTCTTTGATGTTATACTTTTGCTCTTTCTTCAAATGTTTATTTCAATTTTCACAGATTTTCCGCTATTTTTCTCGATTATCTAAAAACCTAGACGTAATGGAGCAAAACGGTTTACAAATTCGGATTCAGTGACCAAAAATCTATAAGAAACACCTACTCTGATCCTAGTTAATTTTCCAAAAAATTTTTTTGTAGTCCTGTGTTATATATTATATTTATTATACTCATAGTGGAGGTAAATTAGGTTTTTATCTCGGAACCGGTTAAAACTACTCGGATTTGAACGTTTGTTTTTTTTAATGTAGGTAATTAAAAACATTACAATGTTTATGGGTTAAAAATTGACGCTAATTGTTTATTTAATAAATTTTTATTTAATAATTATTTAATAAATTAAAGCGTCAATTTTTAACCCATAAACATTGTAGTGTTTTTAATTACCTACATTAAAAAAAAACGTTCAAATCCGAGTAGTTTTAACCGGTTCCGAGATAACGCACTTTTTTGGTCTAATTTGCCTCCATTATCATAACAATATTGCCAACATTAACATTATTATTATTTTCAACTCGCTTATAGAAAAAACGACAAATATGGAAAATGAAATTCAAAATGACAAGGATGACAGAGATTGTACTCCTGATCAAAGCAAATCCACAGATTATTGGACTGGTGATAAAAAAGTATTATTAGAAGCATTTTTATTTGAAAAACGAGAAAATCAAGGTAAAATCGCAGTCTGTAAATTATGTACATCAGAGAAAAAAGAAGTGAAAATGAAAGATGGTAATACAAGTGGAATAAGAAAACATTTTTTAAATGCTCATTCGCAAATTTATGAACTAATATATGCTAATAATGGATCAAAATCAAAACTTACATCGGTAAGATATTTTTTCTCTTCTGAGGAAACTAATTTTTTTTATATTAAAGCATAATTATTACATACACTGTTGGAAAATTTGTGTTAAATATAACATAAATCGCATGTCCCAAACGGTCCACTCAAATTTTTGTGTTAATTTAACATAACATGGATGTGTTAAATGGTAACACCGATACTATGTTAAAATATTTCAACAGAAAGGAAATGTAATTCTGATCGTAATTTGAGGTTAATTATGTGTACAATTAACATAACTTTTATGTTGAAGTTAAGATTGTAAGATAAAATCAACACTCTTTTTCTGTAAATTTTTATTCCTACTTCTGTTATAAAGTAAAATCAACGGCCTTTTTCTGTAAATTTTAACATATTTAACCCTTTAAGTCCGAGACCCAGATCCCGGTGAGTCAAAATTGTGCCCTCTTGATATGTTACTAAAAGAGTGCTCAATTTTAACAATCAATAGGTTTTATTTCGAAAAATTCTCCGAAAATAAAATTTTCTAAATATGCCAAATATGGCACATTCGGACCTATGGGTATAAGAAATGGAAGTTTTCTCGGTATACTAAAAAATTGAAAGATATTTATTTATTACACACATAATGTTGAGTTACATAAATATTCGTCAAATCCGTAGCTTACTTGTTAAAATGCATAAAAACAATTATTGTTGGCGTTTTCACACAATGCGACATTACATTTACAGCAAACTATTCTAAATTTGCCGCTATTGCAGTGCTTACATTGCAATCGTTCATCGTTGAAAGTAGGTCAGTGGCCTACGCCATCGTAACGAATTAAATCGTTAGGTCTCTGAGATCAAGGTGCGTTGATTTTTTTATTTATAAAAGCTTTCGATGGACGTCTGCGTTTTTGTTTACCGTACTGCAAGAGACTCTCTGCTACTTCCAACCGAAACTGTTTGAGTTGCAGTTGCCTATCCATCGTTTCTTTCTTGTATAGTAGCCTCGTCTCCATTTTTGTCTCTAATACGAAAAAATACGACAAAATAATGTTATCGTGTATTTCCAAATTTATATACATTGAGGCCGAATGTGCCATATTTGGCACATTCAACTTTGCGTCCATGCCCCTTCCTCTATATTGCATAAATCGAACTACTATCATGCACACTGCATGCGGCCAACCTTTCTCTTACAGGAATGTATCGCAAGAATTATGAAAAAATATTTTTACTTACCGCTTTTTCAACAAATATACTGTCAACTTTCGGCTGTTGTGGTTTTCGCCGGAGACGCTCTCGTCATATTGGATTTCTGGCGGTTTCAAGCGAAAACGCGCTTACGAAAAAAACACCCAAGATTTTGGTGTTTACACCCAACTTTGGGCGTTTATACGCCATTTTCGGTGTCAACGCCTAAATTTTCAGTGTTAACACCGACATTTGAATGTCGACACCCAAAGTTTCAGTGTAGACACTCAACTTTTGGTGTCGACACCCAAAATTTGATGTCGACACCCAAAGTTCCAGTGTCGACACTCAACTTTTGATGCCGACACCCAAATTTTGGTGTCGTTACCCAAAGTTTCGGTGTCGACACTCAACTTTTGGTGTCGACACCCAAATTTTGGTGTCGACACTCAACTTTTGGTGTCAACACCCAAATTTTGATGTCAACATCCAAAGTTGAGTGTCAACACCGAAACTTTGAATGTCGACACCTAACTTTTGGTGTCGACAATCGGGTTTTAGTGTTGACACCCAATTATAAAACAAAAGATAAAAATTATAAAATGCAAAATTAAAACTAACTTATTATGAGGCCACATTATACATACATCTAACTTTGAATTATATATATATATATATATATATATATATATATATATATACCCAAACAACAGATGATATTTTTTAAATGTTTTTTTTTTATATTTATTTTACATTAATTATTTGTTTGAACTAATGATTTAGACGCTCGACAGCACACGGATGTGCTTTTGCTTTGGTGTGCGTTGGCAGCATGTGAAGGGGATGCGCTGCTAGTGCATGCGCAGGGGCCATATTCTGTTCGTCGTCAGTGCCGTTAACGGCGTCGGCCTGGTCGGCCATGTTGGCGCAGCTTCTACAGCGCAACGACGCTTAATCGAACCGACAGTTATCGGTAGGTAGGAACGGAATACAGGCCCAGCGCATCTTCCGATCTCCTCCACATGCTGCCAACACACACCACAAAGCGAAGGCATATCCGGTGTCACACAATGTATGTATCTGGTATATTTATAGTCAAAGTCGGTAAATGGACGCGGCGTCAGAGTCGCATGATCGCCATTTTTACTCAGTGACGAGTATGTATGGTTTATCTATATCTATGTATAATTCGAAGTTATATGTATAATGTGACTTTATAATAAAAAGTCAAAGTTTTAACCTTGCATTTTATAATTTATATATATATATATACACACATATATATATATATATATATATATATATATCGTTTTTTATGAAATATATACCCTTACGAAAAAAACACCCTAAATAACACCTAAAAAAACACCAAAAAATAATAGCGTAATTTTGGATATCCAAATGGCGTTTACACCATTTGAGCGTTAACGCCAAGAAAAACACCAAAAAATAATGGCGTAATTTTGGATCCCCAAATGGCGTTTACACCATTTGAGCGTTAACGCCAAGAAAAACACCAAAAATGACACCGAAAATTTTGGTGTTTTTTTTTGCGTTAACGCTCAAATGGGGTGCGTTCGAAAATATATTTTTTAGTATTGGGAAAAAAAAATAAGATTGGCAGCATTGAAAATTCCCAGTCCCAGTGCTGCGTTTTGTTTCTCCCACTGGGACTGCTCGACTGCTGAAATTTTAACCTACTTGTTGCAATTAGATATCATGGAAGAGTATATTTACTCGAAAATATGTTTGAATCTTCAAGTAGTTCCTCTTCTTCAGACAGTGATGATAATAATGAAGAATTACAAAATATTTTATTCGATAATAGAGATAATAATAGAGGTGAAAGAAGAATAGTACCAAAAATAACAGATTATTTGGAAAATATTGTTACAAGATATACAAATATTGAGTTTAAGTCACATTTTAGGTAAATTGTCACTTTATTTAATATCATTATATATTAATATAAAATATACGTTTTTATTAATTTAATATATATAATATGTGATATTATTTGTTACAGGATGGAACGTAATACTTTTTATTTGTGTTGCATTTAATTGGACCCAAATTAGAATTACCTCCATTCCATGGAAGAGAGCAAATTAATGCAACAAAACAGCTACTAATAGCTATTTATGTTTTGGCAACACCAGATTCTTATCGCTCCATATGCGAAAGATTTGGTGTTGCCAGATCAACTGCATGGGTTAGCGTCAAAAGAGTTGTTCGAGCATTATATAGTCTTCGAAATGTTTTTATCAGATGGCCTACTTATGGAGAAGCTCAAACAATATGGACAAATATGCAAAGATTGTATGGATTTCCAAAAATTTTAGGTGTCATTGATGGGACACATATAAACATTGCTCGACCAAAAAGAGATGCTAATAGCTATATAAACAGAAAAGGCAGATTCTCCATACAGTTACAAGTAGGCAAAAGTATATTTTTCTTGTTTATTATAGATATCCTAATTTAAGATATAATAAATATTACAAACTATATAAATGTAAATTAAAAAAACAACATCTAGAAGCAGCGAAATGTTTATTAATAAAAATATTTTTCTTCTAGGTAATTTGTAAAGATGATTTGTCTTTCATTCATGTCTTTGCTGGAATGCCAGGTTGTGTACATGACATGCGAGTATTTCTTTATTCTGGAGTACAACAATGTTGTACTCCAGAATTTTTTCCTGAGGATAGTCACTTATTGGGTGATGCAGCGTATACCATACAAAAAAATGTCATGGTACCTTTCTATGATAATGGCCATTTAACCAGAAGACAGAAGGAATTTAATAAGTGTTTGTCATCTGCCCGAGTAATCATAGAAAGAGTAATCGGATTACTGAAAGGACGATGGCGTTATTTATTGGATAAGTTGCCAATGACAAGGACAGATTTAGTTCCATATTATATACTAAATTGTTGTATATTACACAACATTTGTTTATTGAAAAATGATGCTATCGAAATTCCTATTGTTGTGAATGACATACTAAACGAAATGGAACCAATGGCTATCACAAATGAACTAAAACAAGAAGGAAATATAAAAAGAAATCGATTAATGGAAATAATTACAAATAATAATTTGGAAGAGAGAAATTAGTCAACTTTTGTATATACATGTAGTGTGGGGGGTGTGTGTGTGTGTGTGTGTGTGTGTATGTTTGTATACATATATATAAATATTTGTAATAAAGTATATTAGTTTTTATAGCAGTCTTTAAATAAACTGTATGAAGAAATAAATATATAAATGGACATCTTAATATTTATTACTTTTTATTGTATTTACGAAAATAATAACAAATAAAAAATTTGAACGTTTAATAAGCAATAGTATTCTAAAGGATCAACACATCTTGTAAATAAAAAATAAATTACATTTTGACTTATAATAAATAGGAACGTGTTGACTTATAAGAGATAAGAACTACATCGTTTAACTTATTGTTAAATAAATACATTTTTATAATAAAAAGTAATGAAAAGAATAATTAATTAAGTTATATTTAGTAGTAATCTATCACAATACTATTAGTAATTATTAATTGAATTATTAATATCACAACATGAATAGATAATGTGTTTAAATAAAAGATAATATTTAAAGTTTAATTCCTATCTCATAAATATATGTATATTTGTAAAATTTAGTTTTTAATATACTTCTTTGCAATACTTTTATATTCTTTTTATGTATAGTTTTGTAGAAATTTACTTATAGTTTTAATTTGTACTTTGCATTACACTTAGGCATACCGCATTCCTAAGATCCTTAGCTGAATGTGTAATGTGTAACTTGTAATTTCAAGACAATGTTTTATGTTCTTGTAACACATAATAACTGTTTGTATCTCAAATCTTAAATGTATTTATATATATAAAGACAGTCTTTGTATACACATATAAGACTTAAGATACAAAGTAGTTACTTAATATTGTCTTTAAATTACAAGTTAATCACTACGTTAAGACTTCATTAAATGCTTATATCACTTTTTTGTTTGAAAAATGTTTTTCAAATCTTTCAAAATTTTTAATTTTTCTGCTCTATAAGTTCTCGTTTCTTCTCGTCTTAAACGTTTTTCTTCCAGTGATGTCCTCAAATAAGATATTTTTTCTTCATGTAATGACATTTTCTTTTTTTCTACAAAAATATTGTTAGTTATTAACTTAAATAAAACAGTAAAAAGATAATAATATATTCATTTTTTAGCTACTTACTGTTTGTTGGGTCACTGTCGCTGTCATCGAATAAGCTTTCAGGTTCTCGAATGTTTGATCCCGCTACAGATATGGGTTTTATCCAAGGTTTGTCGAAAAAGATCTCGTCTAATGGCTAAAATGTACATATATTTTAAGAAAAAAAGTTATGACATATATTTTTAATTATCAAAATTCTTATTATTAATAACTAAACTTAAAAATTTGTATATTTTATAATTTTGAATATCTATATGTATATATAAGTCACGTTGTCTGTCTGTCTGTCTGTATGTACGCGAACTACTTCCACATTTATGGGCCGATTCTCTCGAAATTGGTACCAAAATGTTGCAAGTTTTTCAGGGATAAAAATGTCGCGGCTTTTTTTGTTTTACGCCCCCCCCCCCACCCACCCACGCACGCAACATACGCACCTACGCGCATATACACGTCTCTCTCTCTCTCTCTCTCTCTCTCTCTCTCTCTCCCGAGATTTTATAAATTATAGAATTAAAAAAATATATGAAAGCTAATAATATAGCGGGTAAGCGGTGGGTACTTTAAAAGTAAAAAAATTTTTATAAGTAAATAACAAATCTATTATATGCCAAGTAAAATATTTATAATGTTTGTAATTTGTATTTAAATCAGTACTTAAAGCAACCAAAAGAGAAAATGTTAAAGTTAAGATAATAAAATATAAACTTCAACTCGACACACATAATTGAAAAAATTCTCTTATATGCAAAATTATTTGATTTAATTATGAAAAATTATTTATTTGTATTTCCAGGACTGTCCTGGAAAAATATGTCCTATATATCTGATATATATATATGTATATATAAACGTCCCGGAACATACCTCTATATAGATAATTGTATATATATTATATTTTAGATTTTTTATTTTTTGAATTATATCAATCTGTATATATATCTATATGGTTAAAGCTAGTTTTATTATAAGTTTACTACCTCCAAATATATCCACTCTTTCCTATCATTTCCACTTTGAGCGTTGTGGTCTGTAATTTGACGGTATCGCCTTTTCAAAGTATCCATTTTATTATAACATTGAGTCGCAGTAAAATTGAGTTGTTTCTCCTTCATGCGTTGAGAAATTATATTCCACATTTTCTTATGGGGTCCTTTACCCAACATATGCGAGTTTTCTTTATATGACAAAATTAACAAAAGTGTTGCGTTATGTGTCCACTTATCATTTGAATCTAAAAATAAAAAAGTAAATATTTAATAAATCAAGCTAAATTTCTGTTATTGAAATTTAAACATACCTATATTTGACACATTTGTGTCATTCTCAATGTCTGAAACATCATTATTTGTTTCATTAATCTCAATATCTGAATCGTCAGATATCATGAGGTTTATATTTTTTGCACTTGTTCCCGAACAACTGGGTTCCTCAATTGTGCTCGAACTATGTTTCTTTGAAAATGTGGATGTTTGTGGAAATTTGACTGTTTGTAATAGAGCATTAGCAAATCTTAAATCTATATAAAAATAACATAATGTATATTAATATTTTTAAAAGTGTATAATATAATTACATTATATAATTAAGAAAAGAAATTATATTAAAATGTTATTAAAATATAGTTATATGTTACATATAATAGTTAAATTGAAATAGTACCTTTAAAAGCGCGATTAAAATCTTCTTCATTAACTTGTATTTCATATTCCATGTTGGTTTCTGCATCAATTAATTTCAATTTACGAGGGTTGTGTTTCTTCATGGATTGCACAGATTTCATTTTTTAATATTTGTTTGACAGTAATAACAAGAGAAGTATTCTGTAAATATTATACAATTATGCTTAAATATAAAAAGAAATAATTTATGAAAAAGAGAGAAAGAGGAATATATTAAAAAAAGGTTAGAATAGATTTATTCTATTTTATGTATTCAATTACGATATAATAACTATACATTTTACATATAATAACTATATACTTTATTAACTACTTATTTATCTCTTTTATACCTTAAGTAGCAATTTTTACCTTTCACATAAGTAGCAATATGTTCTTCATCTGCTAAAGCAATCCCAGTGTCCCAGTGGGAGAAACGAAACGCAGCACTGGGACTGGGAATTTTCAATGCTGCCAATCTTATTTTTTTCCCAATACCAAAAAATATATTTTCGAACGCACCCATGGTGTAAACGCCATTTGGGGATCCAAAATTACGCCATTATTTTTTGGTGATTTTTTTGGGTATTATTTAAGGTGTTTTTTTCGTAAGGGCGGAGAGGAATTTTTTAATACTTACAGCTTTATCTAGGATCGATAAATGGAACTGGCACGATAATTTAGCTATATTACAGATTGACGAGTTTTGGGAGCGGTCCAAAGTGAACGTGCTAAATATGGCACGTACGGACCTAAAGGGTTAA
This sequence comes from Temnothorax longispinosus, assembly GCF_030848805.1. NCBI lineage: Eukaryota > Metazoa > Arthropoda > Insecta > Hymenoptera > Formicidae > Temnothorax > Temnothorax longispinosus. Next base: position 7,245,176 of record NC_092364.1, on the reverse strand, counting down.
TAAATACGTTCAAATTGTGTTACTTTAACATATTCTTTAAATTATTTTAATAATTTTACATTTTAAATTTGTTAAGTTCAATTAAGGGGTAACGCCACTCTAGAGTTCCAAAAAAAAGCCAATTTTTGATAATTTTTTTCAGAAATATACAATAATCATAAATGAAAATCGGTTTAATTATATTTATTATCTATATATTAAAGTATAAAAAAAATTTTTATTAATCATTTATTGCCAAAATGGCGGCACCAGAGCCATTAATTGCTCCAAAGTGCTTTTTTGCGGAAGGCGTCCAACGGGCGGAATCGAAGCTCCTATAATTTCTGAGCTGGAACAAAAATTCAAAGATTTTTGAAAAATATATAAGTTTTTCTATAGAAGTACCTAGGGGAATTGCGAAATATCATTTTTTGTAAGAATAATGCATGTTGGAAAAAAGTGCTTCATTTTTCGCTAAAAAATGTCGCACAAAATTGTTTATAAAAAAAGTTTTGTTCAACTTATCGCAAAATCCCTAGGTACTTCTAAAGATAATGTTATTGTAAAGTTTCACTCAAAATTTCAAGTCAATCGGATAAAAGGTGTTCGAGTTCTGATTCCGCCCGACTTTAAAAAAACGATTTCGAAAAAAACGCGTTTAAAGTTTCAGTTTCACCATTCACAGATGTGAACGCGGCGGCAGACTGATTACGAAAAAGGGATAATAGAGATTTTTTCGAGCTTTGAAACCAAGTGTACCTTATTTCTAAGACCTTAAAGCATCGTTTAACCAAAAAAAATCAATTTTTTGAAAATTCTAGAGTGGCTTTACCCCTTAACATAGCAGACATATGTTAAATCTACACATGAATGTGTTAATTGTTTTACACAAAAATTTTAACAAGGACCTTTTTTAACAAACCTACAAAAATTTTCCAACAGTGTATAATAGTTTGGCTTCCTTATAAAGGAATATTTTTAAGATTAAAAAAATGCTGAAGAAGGAATGTGCGAATTTCTAATTTGCACACTTATTTTCGTTACTTTTATAACCATCGCAATAAATTCAGAGATCATATTATAAAAGCTAACCGATAAATAAAGTAACTTTTATTTTTAATGAAAATTAATAAATAAAGAAATAATTAAATAAATAAATAAATAATTAATTAATTAAATATATAAATAAATAAATAAGTAAATGTAATATATTATACGTATAGGTATCATTCACGCAAGAACGCTTCTCTAAGATGTTGGTTGATTGGGTTGCAAGAAAATATCTACCATTAAGTTTTTTTGAAGATGATGAAACTTAGAGATTATTCACATTTTTAAATAAACAAGCAGTTTTACCTGGCAGAAATAAACTTAAATCTAATGTTCCATCCCAATTTTATAAAAAACAAAAAGCAGTTATTACGATTTTATAAAAAAATTAATCGAAAGTTTCATTCACAATCGATGGATGGACATCAATTGCTAATCAATCTTATTATGGCATAACTGGTCATTTTATTGATAATGATTGGAATTTGAGATCATTAGTTATTGATTCTGCTCCTGGCCTTGACATGCTTCCAAATGAATGTTTTAAAGAATGCCCTGCAAATTGGAAATTGTATATGCTTACTCTTTTTAACAAAATACTTGCTACGGAAGAGATGCCGACTTTTTGGTCGGAGGTAGGACTGTACATACTGCATAAAAAGGGTAGCAAGCAAGATCCAAACAATTATAGGGGCATAGCGCTCGTAAATTGTATTACTAAGATCTTTACGCAATTGTTATGTAATCGCCTGGAGGCCTGGATTCGGGATAGGGATATTTTGCCGGAAGAGCAGTCGGGTTTCCGTAAGGGTAGAGGTTGCGAGGATAACATCTTTGCTCTGCAATCTGCCATCCATCTGCAATTACGACTAAGAAATAGAAAAGTTTATTGCCTCTTTATTGACTTTAAGAGAGCCTTTGACAATGTTGATCACTCTATCCTGTGGTAAAAATTGTACTCGCTTGGAGTCAGTGCTAAGTTTATTAGGTTATTGAGGAGATTGTATCAAGTGGCGGTGCTCCGTGTGAAGGTTTTTAATAAACTATCCAAACGCATAGAGATAACGAAAGGTGTACTGCAAGGAGAAATCCTTAGCCCCCTGCTTTTTATAATCTTCTTATATGATATAGTCTCTTTTTTTCGTGATAATGGTTTTAGGGGGGTAGACATAGATGCCTATATTGATCTCCTTATGTTGTTATACGCGGACGATTTGGTCATCCTTGCTTACTCGGAGGCGGACCTTCGTGCTAAGCTAAGATTATTGGAAAAATACTGCTCTATTAATGGTTTGATAGTCAATAAGGATAAATCAAAAATTGTTATTTTCAGAGCGAAGGGTAGATTGCCTAAGTACTCGAATGATTTTTGTTATAAAAATGAGGTTTTGGAAATTGTTAAATCTTATACTTATTTGGGTGTTCCATTTTCGTCCTCATCCTTGGGACGCTTACCCAGTCAGTATGTAGTTGATAAGACGAGACTGGCGACGGGAGCGACTCTGGCCACGCTGGCCAGTCTCGGGGCGGACTCATGGGAGGGAATTAATAAGCTTTTTAATTCAATGATTTTTCCCGTGACGTTATATACAGCTCATATATGGGGCCTACGTTATTTGGATTTTTTGGATACAGCTCAATGTAACTTTTACAAGAGGCTTCTGCAGCTGCCGCAATGTACAGCAAATACCACTTTGAGGCTGGAATTGGGCTTGGTTAGAGTTGCTCACAAGGTTCTTAAACAAGCGATAAGTTGGGTGATTAGAATCCTAGGGATGGGGGATGAAAGACTGCCAAAAATATGTCTGCGAAGATTGTTGTCTCTATCTGCGATTAATGATAATTTAGAGTTTAACTGGATAAGTAAATTAAGATTTATACTGAAGGAGATGGGTCAGGATGGGCATCTCTTGAGTATGTCGACGGACCACTGGATTGATGCAAAGGAGCAAATTCTATCAGACTATCAACGGTTTTTAAAATTGAAAGATTTAAACCAGTATTGGTTCTCTAAAAGTCAGGGGGTCCCTATTGTTCGCTCCATGCAAAATTCTTTGTATGACTTTTACCAGCCGCGTTGTCCTTTTCACTTAGTGAGATGTAGAGCGCAGCTGCGGCTTGGAAATGATTATTTATACAGAATCACAATAAACAAGATTTCGTATTGCTTGCATCCAAAAGAACTTTGTTTGCTATGTGATCAGCAGGAAAATGAAACTTTATCTCACTTTTTGATCCGTTGTCCAATGTATAAGCATGTCAGAGATGCCCATCTTGCTCAACTAATATGCACCAGTATATCGGATGATGCCGCAGTTGTTAAACTGTTTTCATATCTACCGAACTCTCACATGCGAGGATCATTTTTGGCTTTGTCTCTGAAGCATATAAATTGAGAGCAAGTTTTTTAAATGAGTAGTTTTTAGTGTTGCAGGTTGACTGGGTTCATATATAATATTGAATATAATGATATTAAAATATAACCGCAGATATGTTTTCCGTGTACCGATGTCTGTAGTCTTAAGTAATTCTATTGTAAGGCAAAGTTATTTTGCTTCACCCCTTTGCATATGTGTAAGCATAAAATGCAAATAAAGTTCATTCATTCATTAGTTATTGATTTTGTCCCATCAAATAGAAAACATACTGGCCAAGATATAGCAACACTTTTTTATGGAGTCCTAGAACAATTTGGATTGCGTAAAAAAATTCAAGGCATAACTGTCGATAATGCTGCCGCTAATACTACTTTTATGGAAAAACTCTCACATTTAATGAATTCTGCAGATGGCGAAGTGTTTGATCCCATCAACCAACATTTTCGATGTATGGCGCACATAGCAAACTTAGAAATTCAAGACATGCTTCGTTTGTTAAAAAGTGGTTTGCAAACTGAGAAAGACAATGATTCCTTTAATGAGATTGATGAGGATGAAATTGAGGAGGATAACGATAATGATGATGATAGCATTAATGAGAAATGTGTACTTCAGAATTTGCGTACTCTCTTTAAAAAATTAAAGTATTCATCAGAACAATTGCGAAATAAACTCAATGCTTGCTGCGAGACAACAGATGTCAAACCTATGGCACCGATTTTAGATGTGTCAACGAGGTGGAACTCAACTTTCGAAATGATAAAATCAGCAGTAAAAATGAAACAAGCTATTAATCTACTTTGCGAAAATAATGCAAATATTCAACATCTTTCTATTGCAGAAAATGATTGGCAGATATTATGTGCAGTTTTTAAACACCTTCGTATATTTAAACAATTGTCTGACGTTCTTAGTGGTGAAAAGTATGTGACACTACCACTAGCTGTGCTGACATTTAATCTTTTACTTGACAAAATTGAACAAGTCATTGGAGACATGAATCAAAAACATGATCAATCAGACATAGAATATAATATCCAAACAGCACTTGTTGCTGCTCGCGATAAGCTTGTTAAACGGTACATTATCGAAAAATGAATTACATTTACTGTGTAGTATTAATTTTAGATCCGAGGCATAAAGTAGAAACATTTAAGTACACCGATTGGGAAAGAGAAATGGAACAAATGTCATTGAAAACATTTGAAAATATTTACAAAGAGCACTACTACTACCCAGAAATTAATATACTTAACTTATCGCAGGATGAAGAAGAAAGTAACACATCTGACGATGATTGTATTAATGTAAATAGATTATTTAAAAAAGGGATTAGCATTAATCTTACAAGAAATACTGCATATCGTAATAATCTTTGGAAGCAAGAAATAAATCATTATTTATTTGCTGAACGAGCTGATGCAAAGGAAGATATTCTACAGTGGTGGCATCAACATGAAAAAGTATATCCGACACTGTCTCGAATGGCTAGGGATTTCTTAGCAACACCCGTTACGTCTGTTCCTGCCAAACGATTATTTTCAAGAGCCTCTCTTATTATCCGTAAACACCGTAACAAACTCACAAAAGAATCCGCCAGATGGTTGTTATGTTTAAACTCATGGATAACATGTGATTTAGCAAATAATATACATATATTTATGGAATAATTTCAAAACAGTATAATATGTTCTACAATAAATATTACTTTCCTAATTATTTGTTTCATAACACAGGCACACAAAAAATAAAAAGTGTCTTGGCCGAGACACTACACTAGTGTATTCCCATGTATCTTGATCCGCTGAATCCGAATCCGAAGTCAGAATTGTCAGATTGGCTCTCAGTTCCGAGCAAACCTAAAAAAAAAGTGTTCGTTTCGTTGAGTTTTGAGGTTTGCTCGGAACTGAGAGCCAATCTGATAATTCTGACTTCGGATTCGGATTCAGCGGGTCAAAATACATGGGAATACACTAGTGTAGTGTCTCGGCCAAGACACTTTTTATTTTTTGTGTGCCTGTGTAATTAATTTTCTTAATTTCTAAACTGTTTTTTAATTAATTTTTGTCTTAAAATTTAATATCGAAAATAGTATTTATCTCGTTTTTCCGAGAAGAGACGAGACGAGACGAGAAAAAACAAATGACAGATAATAATCTCGAAAATATTATCTTAAACGAGACGAGAAATTCTGAAACGAGATTTCGAGATTCTCGTATCAAAATGCATCACTACTCGTAATACGTAATACCCACGTGAAACTTTCACGTAAATTCCACGTCGAATCGATTATCTCATCCACGTGGATCCGACTACCGCTTTTAAGCAAATAATCCACTCGATTGTCTACGTGAATTCTACGTCGCTGGTTCACATGAAAGAAACTGGGGAATGTTCAAACTTATAATTTGTACACTTAAAAATTATGAGGAAGCAATGTGCAAGTTTCTACTTGCCCACTTAAAAACTATGAGGAAGCAATGTGCAAGTTTCTACTTGCACACTTAAAAACTATGAGGAAGCAATGTGCAAGTTTCAAGTTTCAACTTGCACACTTTTTTTAAAACTGATTTTTTATGATTATATTTCTTTGTTATTAAATACAAATTATTGTATTTTTAATATTTATATTTTTGTATACATGTATTATATGTATATATTAAATATATTAAAATTTTTCCCAATTTTTAAACAATTTTGTATGGGCGATTAATGAACTCCTATTCAGTATTAATAGGTTCTTTACTGAAGCCACAGTTGACGCACATGCGCGGAAAAACCGGCCAGTCTAACAACACTAATAATTTGGAGGGAAGCGAGGTCTTCGTCTTTTCCTCGTGAACCTTTGCCGTATGCACATCGTTTTCGGAATCTCTCGGAATCGTGTATTGTGTCTTACATCGGACAAAAAGAAATCGTTCCCGGCTACGACTGTGATCCGTACAACAAGATTAATAATATATTATCGAAATTAGATGGTCTTTTCCTGCCGAACCGTCGTCGGGTCCACGTTCTGAGTGATCTGTGAATAATCGTTCAACATCCGACGAGTAGGGAAAGTATCCGGCCGCGACCGTTATCTGCAGGCTTAATTATAAGCTTATTAACATCCGGAAGTGAATATTTTTCGGAAATATATAGTTTTTCATACGAAAATCGCGAGTGAAGCGAGATGATGCAATCGGGGCGTTACTCATTGTAATCCTGTACTTCGAGTACAAAATATATATTCTTGTTATTTGTTTTCATAAAAGCAATTGCAAGTCAATTACCCTCATTAATTCAAATCCCAGAAAAAGCTTTCCGAATCCGAAATACTAGTGCGCGACTTCGTAAAGGGCGTAGTCGACAACAACGCATTATCGCAGCGGAAGTGCGACGAAGTTGAGGATCGACAGAAAGTATTTCACGACAACCGGAAGTCAACCAGGCCTATCAGTGTTCTTCGTAATCGCAGTTAAAACGAAGTGGCGACCGTTTATACGTACGAGTGAGTACATTTTAAGAAAATTATTCAACGCACAGACCCTATGTCCGGCCACAGCCGAACGCCGAGCACGGCCGCCGCACACGGCTGTTCGCTGCTATGTGCGCGCGTCCGTGTCAGATATGGTGGGGGATATTGCACGCGGATACTCCTCTTCGCGGCGCCCGAAAATGCGGACGACTCTACACCACCTACACGGACCGTCAATGCCACCCCCCTTGCCCGCGGACCCCTTGCTCTAGTTGCACGGTTCTTCTCCCTTGCCATCGGGCATGGAGATACCCTGTTCCTCTAACCCCTCGGAGCTCCGCAAAGTGTGCAAGTTTCTAATTTGCACACTTTTTTTCTAATATCATAGGATTATTCTGTTGATGCTATATGGCCACTTCACACAATATCCTTTGGAAATATTATTTAATGTTATATATAATATTACTAGAATATAGTATTTAATGTTCTAAGATTATGCTTAGAATACTACTTAATATTAAATAATATCATGCGCTTATAGGGTAGATGAATAAAAAGTTAAGAAAGAATCCTGGATGCACATGCTAAGAATAATATTCATGCAAAAATTCCTGAGCATTGTTTTTTTATTGATTTTACAAGTCCTCCGAAAAAGATTTTTTCCGTTTTTCCCCGATGTTCTCTCTCTTCCTTTCATATAGGTTTCTAACTCCATCTTTTACAGGTATATAAAACCTGATGATCAGCTACCTGATCGTAGAAGATCTTCCAGAAAGAAATCCAGGCAGGTAGAAATAGAAGGCCAGTTTTAACTGCGAACGTTCTTGTCATTAGGACATCATGTACAACATAACATCTCATTATAAAAATGTATCCGACAAATCCAAGGAGCAATCGTATGGCTTTCTGTAAGTTTAAAATATTAAAAGAAGTCTATTTCTCGCGTAATAATATTTATTATAATGATATAATTTCATGAATTGAAGTTTTATATTTTATCTTTTGTAGAATAAAATATTACTGAAAATATTGAAAAACTTAGATGTGACGTCGTTATGCTGTATGGGCAGAGTAAAAATAAACGCTTCAATAACTTGACAAGGGACCCTGTTCTGTTTAAATGTTTAAAATTAAGAAATTTACGATCCATTAAATCGACCCGTATTAATACTTATAATAGTATTATACCTTACTTTGAATCTAGATGTCATTTTTTAAAACAATTGGCTCTAACATCAAGCGACATTTCTGTTGAAACTTTCGTAAAATTTCTTGATAATTGTGGCAGTCGTTTAACGCATTTACGATTAAGTAACTGCCTATTTGTTGATGACTCTGTTCTAAAAAAAATTTCAAAAGTATGCAAAAAATTGAAAGGTAAGTTTATAAATTAAATATAAATGTTAGGATTACAAATAAATTGTATGTAACTAATACATATATATATTTTTTTTTCTTTTTAGTATTGGATCTTAGTGATCTTATGGAGTGTGATCACCTAAACGAAGGATTTTCGCATCTCGAAAATCTAGACTGTCTGGAAGATTTAAACCTAAAGGGCACATATATAGAAGTTGAAACTCTTTGCAAAATACTGCAGAGGAATCACGGGATACGTAACTTAAATTTGGGTGGCCCTATATTTAGAATAGAGGCTATATATTCTAATGGAATTAAAAAATTCGTGTCCAGAAGTGGAAAAATTAAATTTATCCCGCTGTCCTGTTACTCCGCGAGGAATTGATGCCCTCACAAAATTAAAAAATTTACGAAACCTTAAGATTTGCTGGATGTAAGTGTGCGCTACATTTTCTATTAAAATATACAGGGTAAGTCGCGGGAGAAAATGCCAGTAAGTCGAACATGCTACTTTGTTGAAATAATATGTCGTTTATTATTTGATAGATTGCAATGTTTTCTAGTTGTTAACGTGAGATTATTTATACATAGTGACTGAAACATGCAAGCTTTTGCAATTTTATCGTGTTAAATCGGAAAAATCTAAAAAGACCTTTTTAAATCAAGTAATGAGTAAACTTCTTATAATATTTTACTCTCATCTTTGTTAAAATTTTTCATCATTACTTTTCATTGAAAGTGGATCGACTTATTTAACATATTTTGAAACCACGTGAAATGGCTGTCTCATAACCCGAATAGCCATTTCTTTTATGACAATGTGTGAAGAGTTAGGGGTAGCATCTTCTCCTCGTCATTAGGATAAAATGCTAATTTTTTGCATTTTGGGATAAACATATAATCAAATTACAGCATTTTAATGATAACTTTTAGGGTGGCTATTTTCAGCACTATTATGTAATAAAAGTTTAAGTATCATTTTACAAAAATTCCAAAACCATTATGACTATCGGTTTGTTCATATTTCTATAACAATTTTTAACTATAATATCTATGATAATTCTTAACTGGCATCTTTCCCCGACTTGTCATATGTTATCGTATTCTTTATCGAAATTTGTATATATTTACATCTCTTGCAAGCATCATGAAATGTTATATGTTATTTCTCTCTTTGTGATTGGAAAATTGTAATAATAATATAATAATCGTGATAAGCTCAAATGATTAGAAATAAAATATATATAACGAAAGAGCGCAGAGCCGCAACAAGATGTTTGCGTTAAATTATTTTTAATTTTTTTTTTAATTTAAATAGATATTTTCCAATCATAATAACTACGCGCCGACTAATTGTCAGACTTGCAACACAGCTGTGATTAGAGTAAAATCCCCTCCCTCATTCTAATTAAATCATTTCGATTTAATTTTTGATGTTAAGGGGATGCTGGAGCCGTCTGTTTTACCGGCATTTTTTGTCGGCACGTAGCGTCGTATTAATTTGACAGAATTAAAAATCCTTCTCCAGAATTGCAGTACATACATTAATGATTCGGGGGAACTCCGATTTTATATAGAAAACGAGAAAAAATTACGAAAGTACAGATTTCCTTATCCTACTTTTATCCCAATATGGCGTCTCGAGTTGCGGCGAGCTGTCAGCTCGTCACAAGATGTATTTCATATAAGAGATATACCATTGGTACGAACGCGAAAACAAGTTCTCCCGAATTGCACAACAAGAAAAACATCGATAAACCCTCCAAATCAAGATTTGGAAGCGTAATATAAAAGTATAATGTCGATGTACATCGTGCGTATGTGTGCGTGCAATGTAGCGTGCTATCCTTGTCTATATCTTTGTCTATACAAGGACAGATATAGTCGGTGAGCACTTCTTTATCGACGCTGATCGAGTTCGGCTACGGCTCCAGCATCCCCTTAAGCATCTAAATAATAATATACATGGCTTTTGTTGCAGAATCAATGGAGAACGCAGAGGTTTAGTCGATAAGCTTACCATTTTCAAATTATTTTCTTCTTGTCAGCGGTTGGAAGAAATCAACAAAAAAAAATCGAAATTAGTGGGAACAAATCCAACAGTGGGAGTAACTACTGCATTTAATCCCACTATATACTATATATGTGTATATATAGATATAAATACTGTTTGTACAACTATTTATAATTAATATTTTTTAGATAAGTAGTATAAATATAGTATATACATATATACCATATAGGTATAGTATATGGTATATAGTGTAAAGTCAAATCTAATTTACATTTTATATATTATCTTTGGCCATTTAACACGACTTTTTATATAACATCAATATTTTAATTTGTCCTGGTATACTTAAATCGAGACTTAAATATACTTTGCGCAAAACATCAACGGCTAGTTCTTTGGCTGTCTTCTGTTTTTTTCTTTCTTTCTTTATAAAGTATCAATATATAGAGTTTAAGTATGATATAGAATTATAGCATAAGATCATCATAAATTTGTTCTAAACTGTAAAGTTTTTAATGTAAAAATAAGTTTACATATATATATGTATGTGTGTGTGTATAGAGGATAGTACGTATTAAAATTATAAATAACCCTTACAAAAAAGTATTACTAGCTGGTTAGTAATAAATACTTATTTTGTGTATTAATAATACTAAAATTAAGTATTTATTAGTACTTGAATCACTGTGATCCAAGTATTGCATAGTATTTTATTACTGGTCAGTAATTTATGAAAGTAGTATTTAATACAGGACGAGTATTGAATACTTAGTATTAAATTTCTGATGAGAAAGCATTTAATACTAGGTGAAAAATACTTGTGTAATAAATACTTGTGTTGAATTACTGATGAGTATTTCAATGTTAGTACTGAAGTACTGAACCAAGGATTCCATATGTAATAAATCACTGGCCAGTATTTTAATATTAATACTCAAGTACTGAACTGAATATTCCATGTGAAATTAATCACTGACCAGTACTACAATTTGTATAGAAACATTATAATGGGTAATTCCTGATAATATTAAGGAAAAGAGATAAAAGTAAGGCACAAATACATTTTATATGAAGGTCTGTACTAATTCGTCGTGATAAAAGTGTACAAGTTTTGAAATAGTACTGAGGATATCATTTTAATATTTAATTCAAAATTGTATTACTCTTTTTAAACTGAATTTGTTTCTTAAGATAATTTTTGAAAAATTATATATTTGCGCTGGTTATGACACATGTAGACTATATATAACACTTACATCAAATTAAGAAGTAGTCTACCACGTAAGGCAGTTGGCTCACGATCCAGAGGTCCCGAGTTCGATCCCACCAAGGTAAGTGTTTTTCAAATACGAGAAAATATTTATAATTATAGACTGCATCTTAAGAAACAAATTTAGTTATAAAATAGTAATAAAATTTTGAAAAAAAAATAATTTTTTTTTATGCCGGGTAAATATCGGAAATCGAAATATCGGTGAGTAATTCAATACTAAGCACCAGTAGTTCTGTGTAGTATTAATCACTACCTATAATATTTATCACTACCAGTATTTTCCCAGTATTTCCCAAATAAATATTGACAGTATTAAATCACTGAGATTTTAAGTATTTAGTCAGTAATACTTTTTTGTAAGGGAAATAAGCGCATTTTTTAAGCAACACGTGTTACTTTATTCAATTCTAATTCACATATTCTATATTATCTTCGGCCATTTCACACGAGTTTTTATACGACATTAATATTTTAATTTGTCCTGGAATACTTAAATCGAGACTTAAATATACTTTGCGCAAAACACCAACGAGTTATATACGGTAACTGTTTGCACAAGCTCGCGCACAAGCCTGAACTCTAGATTCAGATGAGGAAGGAACAAATAATTAAGAATCCGGTGTAGTTGAGAGAGAGATTGCATTTAATAAATTTAGTATTTTAATATGACTCGAATGGGCAGAATTAGACACAGAATACCAACATTCGTTGCTTAGGAGAAGGGAAACTGCCCGAAAACCTTCCCAGTATTCTTAAACAGGTTATTACACATAGATTATACAACATATAATGAATATACAATAAATGAATAAAACACGCAAAGGAAACAATTCAATAATTATTATAGTACAGTCCTTTCCTGTTATTGATGATGAAATAAAAGTTGAATGCACTGAAGCCTTGTCTCGATATATTCTCAGGTTAATTATAAAGGAAATATTCCTGGTACGTACTCTCAGAGTTTCTATTGACGTAGTCAAAAATAAAAAGAAACATGTGATTTCAGGATAGGACTGTTCAACAAATAAATCAAATCAATCAGCATATAAATTCAATTCAAACACAATTGAGATAGTTATTGAATCAATGTATCAATCTTTGAGTCTTAAATATAAACTATTTTTCTTTAACTTGTTAAAGTTTACCATATATCAAAATCTTCTCTAGAGCTAATAATTCTCTTTTAGCAAAATCATGTATTCCATACAAATTATAAAGTATAAGAATTTCTCAATAGATAGTATTCACAAAGCTTATTGTTTGGATCGACACATTAATTCATAATAGCAAAAACGAAATATTTGATCAGTCAGAGTTAACACAATACTTAGTATAATAATTATCAAGTTCATGAGAAATCATTCGCCGAATACTTATGAGAATAATCATCGCATCAATGAGAAACAAGTCGCAAAATACTTAGTAGAATAATCATTAAATCAAGGAGAAACAATGCTTATAGAAACGCACGGAAATGAATAATTATATGATTAAACGAACTTATGATAACGAACGATATGATAGAACTTCACTTACAGGTAAGTTCGTTTAATCATATAATTGTATTGCGCGCCTCTTCCTCGAGATCATATGGTAGCTGTTTAAAGTTATTACGGCAGATAGATTATGCCTGAGATTCCGTGAAAGGGACAACAAAATTTTATACATTTACAATTTTTAACCGCATTTAGCGTATATCCACTTAACCAAAGGATTTAAACACAAGGACAATTAAATCCTTAATTTGTATAACTAAGGATAGATTTAGCGATATATTTATATATTTTAATTATATATAATATATTTCAATTATTATTAAAATTATCCTGCGCACCATTTACTGCGCCCGGCTCTAATTGTTTTTTTTTTTTTTTTTTTAAGCTTTGCAAAACATTCTCGACCACTTTGCCGCCTTTCTAACAACGTCTATGGTGACGTCACTTCGCTTATCGGTCGAAATTGAGGCATGGCGGGTGCTATATGCACTGGTCACATCTGTGTCAATTCTACTTACGTTGTCAAACAGCGTTACTACTATTAAGATAGTTTTTCAACCGTTATGACTTAATATCACCCCAGCGCCATGATTCAATACAATACAATCCTGGGATCCTCAGAATCATATTTTGGCCAGTGGCATGCTAGGATGCAGCTTTCTAACTTATCTTCATTCTCGCATCTTGTGTGCAATAGACCTTAGACCAGAACTTGAGATTAACCTCCAAGGCGTTTGTTGGTGTACCTATATATATATGCAACCTGTTCACTAAATAAGTTCTTCTGAGAGGTGGCGAATAAAGGTCGATGATTTCTGGTCAAACTTGAACTCAGATCTTTGGCTCATTAGAGCAGCGCACATCTTTCTGTGCTATGATCACCACCACCTCTGGATTTTATAATAATAAGACTTATCCAAGATTATTATGTACAACTATCAGACACGTCCTATCAGACACGTCCATAAGAGGCTTTACTTTCTTGAAACCTTTTAATCAAGAGCTCCATCCGTGAAGAAAACATGATGTCTGTCGTCTCTTAGCTCGGACGCTTCTTTGGCAGCGTCCCGACAATCAGGATAATCCTCTTCCAGAGAGGATATGACTTCCTGTCAAGGAACCACAGAAAATATTTACTCGATTCTAAATAAAACGAATCAGAATCCAAGATTATTAAGTACACTGGGCCTCATGCCCGAACCGGCCACTTAGGGGCCACTTCAATATTTCTCGAACCTTCCAATTTCACTTTTTTTTTTTTTTTATAGTCGCGAACGGAGAAGTTGCGTAAAAATTAAAATTGTTTCCAGAAATAAGTAAACGCGTTAATAACTAACGCTTCTCAATCGCTTATCCACGAGATATGACGCAAACATTTGGAATTGGTTCGAGATGCAAATAAGTTGATGTTCGGTTTACAAAACCTCTGTACTATCGTCGAAAAGAAACCGTATTTGATAACACAAACTTCGTTTCCGGTTCAAGATGTCTCGACGCTCTTCTTGAATCGTATATACAATGTAAAGATCCAAAGATCCTTCTCTTTGCATCCCCCTCAGTCCTCTGAATTTTTGCGAGTTACTTAAGACCAAAAACACTGATAAGAACTCAAGATAGTTGATATGGCATTCCGATATCCGTGAATCCGCTGAGCTTGGTAAAAAACACCTCAACCGGAGGGTAACGCATCCAAATGTATTTCTAAGGCAAATTTGAAAAGAAAAAAACTTTTAATGAAACACCAGTCAAAAAACCTCTTTTAATTCGTGTTTCTTTGAAACACAATCAATTTTTCTTATTCAGAATACTTCATGTGTATCCAACCAAATTTTAAGGCTACACAACATAAACCTAAGGTTCCTATGAACCTGGCAAAAATCTCGAATGGAATATCGTGTAATTGCCTCGGATTTATAAGCTGTTCACTAATTTTAGGTACTCGTATCCTAATCAAACCAAGAACCATATCTCTGGTCGCCAGCTTCATTTTTCTCCTTTTCTCACTCATTATGAATCATAATGATTCCAGAAACTGCATGTTTCTTGTATGTTTCTCGAACATACCGTATATGTCTCATCTAGAAGAAGAAAGCCATCCAATTAATTAATTAACGGATAAGTAGCCCAATTCTCTTAGGTAAGAGATTGGCTTCATAGTTTTTTTTTTTTTTTTTAAGTGTACGAAGCCGTGTTTTGCACAAAAACGGGTACTTTAGCTCATAAAGAGCACCTTCAACAAAATTCTCAAGTACTTGTATTGTCTGAATCAGCAATGTGAATTAATTAATATGCGTCCTTCAAATCAATCGACGCCAGGAATTATCCTTTAGCCAGAATTTGTTTGACCTTTTTTCTGTCTTTTATTTAAGATGCTCAACATATTAGTAACTTATTTATTAAGCTATAACTTATAAAGCTTTTTCAGATTAAGGATTAACCTGTAAAAAATTTATTAGGTTTGGGAATAAGATAATTCTTGAAATAATTAATTTGAAACTGGCTGATACTTCGGAATGGCCTGCTTTCTCGATAGCTGTATTATTTGTTACGAATCTGTATCTTTACCTGCTCGGCTATTGCGGTTTTTTCGTATATATGAGTTGTCTCATTGACATTTAGGCTGTGCCAGTCTATTGGCAACCTTACTTACAACTAATTTCTTTTCGTAGGCGCTTGTTCCGGCTTCCAACCGGTAACGTACCGGTAATGTGATTTTGAGAGGACAAGTTCTGTTATTGACTGTACATCTGCCTCTGCTCGCTCGCCTTCGATTGACCGTATGGCCTCTGTCGATTTCGGCGAGACAGCCTCGCGAGTTTCTAGAACTCGAGGCCCTTGCAATTCCAGCAATGGCAGCAGTCGTTCTGTGCTTCATTGATTGCCGCACAATTTTGGTTTTTGAACCATACGCTCGTCCTCTTACAATAGTGCTGTCTAAAACAGATTTAACCTCCAAATTTATATTTAGTGGATTTATTACCGCATAAGTTTTCCGGAGGAATTTTTTAATTTGCATTTTCAAGGCGAATTAGTTGGACCAAGACACCTGAATAACTTTTTCAGCAGGACCTTTCGCTCCTCCAAGGGAAGATCTTTTACAAAGACGTCTTCCCGCCTGACTACAAGATCTTTGTAACCCGCTGGTTTTAGGATTCTATCAGGCAAAATGCAATCTCTGAACATATCTACGATCAAACAGGAGAGCGACTCCTCGTATCACGACTCTTACCGTCTCGACGCTAAGCAGATTTACAAGCGTCTTTTTAAACCTTATCTTAAGGGTCGCTGCTAAACGTACTAAGAAACAGATACGCACTAGTTCTTAAGAAATCCTTGTCGTAAGAAAGACCTTCCAAATAATAACGACTACAGCTTTTCCTATTGGCATCATAATATCGCCTGTAAGGATATTCGTATTCGAGGAAAAATAGTCTATCTAATAGTTTCAAGGCGAGTTATACTCGGATTGTTTTTTAATATATTGGTTGAACCAATATATTTACGGATAATATTTTCCGCAATAATTTCTAAAAAATTTTAGATACCATCCTTAGTCAATAGTTGTCGATTGGCAGTCTGGTCGAAATTATTTACCTTTCTGATGATATTCTGAAACAAGATGTTATGAGTTAAGGTTATGTATGCAATTGAATTTTATCAATCACACATTTCCAAGGTGAACTGGTTGGACCAAAACACCTGGCTTTGCATATGCGTATTATATGTGCACAATTGAAGTTCCTCAATTTGTCTTTTCAAGTCGAATTGGTTAGACCAAGACTAAATCCCTTTTTTAAAGTCGCTACAGTCAGTACAGTCCCGAACAGGCTTGATAGCTGAGAGGACGTTACGCGGTGAGGTTTTGTGCACAATTAAAATTCAATTTGTATTCTCAAGTCGAATTGGTTGGACCAAGACGCCTGAATCTCGCCTATGCATCTTACCCCATTTTTAAAGTCGCTCCGAACGGGCTTGATGGTTGAAGGGACGTTACGTGGCAAGGTTATGTGCACAATTAAAATTTTTAATTTGCATTCTCAAGGCGAATTGGTTGGACCAAAACACCTGAATCTCGCCTATGCATCTTACCATTTTAAGATCACTACCGCCCCGACCCAACTTGCTAGCTGGGAGGACGTTACGCGGCGAGATTATGTGCACAACTGAAATTTTTCAATTTGCATTCTCAAGGCGAATTGGTTGGACCAAGACACCTGAATCTCGCCTATGCGTCTTACCTTTTTGAAGTCACTACCGCCCGATGGTTAGGCTATCGTAGGACATTCCGCAATGAGGTTATGCACAATTGAAGTTTCTCAATTTGCATTCTCAAGGTGAATTGGTTGGACCAAAACACCTGAAACCTTCCTTTACGCATTACTGCGTTGACATATAGTCGATATAGACACCTTTATATCTTGCTGCTGCGTCTCGCTCGGTTACTTTCGTCTAACCGTCAGGTGCCTCCTTGGCACCGAGGATGACGACGGTGAGCCACGAGCACGACCGTAATGGTCGTGATGATCACGACACAGCGGCGACGGCGACGACGAGAGGATGCCTCGCGCGCGGTGCTCGCGATTACTCGCAACAACGACGCGCTTCCCTTCACTTCACCTGTTTCCCACGAACGTACGGAAACGCCGTGGAAGTGCAGCGTCAACCATTGTCACGACGACAACGGTCCGGTTTCGTGTAGCCGTCGTTCGTCGTCACTCGGCACATAACCTCGCACCGTACACATATGTGACATATGTAAGTGACACCGTACACATATGAGAACGACGAACGCTACCTCACCGTCGCTATAGTTTCCTTTCTGTACCTCCTCGCCGTCTTCCGAACTCGAGGAACCGTCTCTAACTTTCCTTACTTCTATTTCTTCGGAATCTCGTAAACACGCGTGTGGCTTAATCGGCACAAAGTAAAAGAATGACCAACGGAACGGGAAGCTAACCCTAGCGGAAAGTTTTAGAACTTTAAAACTGTGGTACATCGGTACATAGTAGGGGCTACTACCATATGATCTCGAGGAAGAGGCGCGCAATACAATTGATAGTTTGATAATAACGCAAGATAAAATTTATGTCTCGCACAGAACGCAGTTTCATTGAATACTTATTCTAAATGAATATAAAGAATGTTCGCCAAGTAATATAATACACCATAAGAAAATTGTCTAATCAATGAGAAAGAAATAATCACATAAATACGTAATAAAGTCTGTCTTTACACTCTTAAGCATGTGTCGCCAAAAATTGGAGGTACACGTTGAAATTTTGTCCCTACGTAATTACGAGGGACATAAGTCACTCTTAACCATGTGTCGCCAAAAATTGGAGGTACATGGTACCTCGAAGTTAGGAAGTACGTTATGGGCAACGAATATTCACCCGACAAAAAAAATTATTTATTTCGAAATTTTATTATTATTTTTTAACTAAATTTGTTTCTTAAGATGCAGTCTATGATTATAAATATTTTTTTGTATTTGAAAAACACACTTACCTTGGTGGGATTTGAACTCGGGACCTCTGCATCGTGAGCCAACTGCCTTACGTGGTCGACTACTTCTTAATTTGAAGTAAACGTTATATATAGTCTACATATGTCATACCAGCGCAAATATATAATTTTTCAAAAATTATCTTAAGAAACAAATTCAGTTTAAAAAGAGTAATAAAGTTTCGAATTGGATATATGATATAATATTGCCCGCTGCTATTCGCGAATGTCTTTCGTTCAACAAATGTCGCGATCATGCCATGGTTGGCTATGTATACGAGGTACGTATGTAGGAGGTATATACGGAAACCCCCCTAAAAAACTGTACCTCCTAAAACTGTACCTCCTATGACACGTTCGTGCACGCGTCCGCGTCGAGTGCTTCGCGAATGTCTTTTGTACGAGGTACATATGTAGGAGGTACACATTTGTACGAGGTACATATGTACGTACGAGGTACGTATGTACGGGGTACATACGGGAAGCCCCCTAAAAAACTGTACCTCCTAAAACTGTATCTCCTAAAAAATTGTACCGTGAATTTATAAATGCGGTACCTCCAATCGGTACCTCCTCCTTTATCAGTACCTCGTGTATTCCGTACCTCGTGCTACTGTACCGGGAAAAGTATCTCCTAGCAGCATGTAACTCCAAATGTCATTTCCATTTAGAAATTAGTACCTCGAATTTGGAGATACTACGCGGTACATGCTTAAGAGTGTACAGTTCACGAAAAATGGTTTCAACCGTACAATTAATGATTTTACTTTAAACTGAGCTCAGTAAAACAATAAGACTCGAGATAACTTTTATTGTCTTTTCCAAAAAAAGAGCGAGGAAGTTTTCCTCTCACTTGCTCTCGTGATCTCTGCGAATTGTAATATCCGAGACTAACCTTGAGAGGATTGATGATCTCTCTCTAGAAACGGCAGACGAATGTTTAACGTTAACACTCAGGAACGGTAGACGAAAGTCTAACGTTTTCACTCAGGAACGGTAGACGAAAGTCTAACGTTTTCACGATAATATATTTAAACAGGTTACCTTTCATAGAAGATCACATCACCTCTGATATTCACACAAGGAATATATATATATATATGTGAAAAGCTCAGTCCTTCTCTCTTTCTAAACTTTATGACTTCGAAAGGGCTCGTAATTCCTGTCGTCAAGGCTCTCTCAAACTTTGCAGCAAATGGCTGCCTTCCTTCGTTCCACGTGCCGGCATGGGTCGCCGGGACGGCTATCCCTGGATTCCTCTCGGTAATGCTCGCAGTGTCAAGTATATCTCGTTGAATAAAATATTGAATGTAATTAATCACAATATGAAACACGAATAGACAATTCAAAACTGAAAGACGCGACACCAAAATTATGACGCAATACTATCGACCTTTAGCAAAAGAGCACGAAGCATCGTGCACGAAATCTGGGAAACGAATGGCTCGCTCGCCCGGGCTGCACGCCCCTCCAGATATCCTTACGCAAGCGCGCGGGAAGACCGCGCTCGACCGTTCTCGAGCGCCTGAGTTACTACGCGGTCGGATCTATTTTTCGCATACATATCCGCACGTACCGACCTACCACAATACGAACGCTTGGCTGCCGCAATTATACAATCTCTCTCTCTCTATTTACACGTTGATTTCAAACAGTAACGATAAGTTACTTTTTCAATAAGTAACGAATTACGGTAACAATAAGTTACTTTTCAAACGTAACTTTCCCTGATATTATATTATTAATTAATATACTTTAATATTATATTATTAATTAATTATTTATTTATTTTAAATATATTATTATAAAATATTCTTAAAATGTTAGGACAACTTTGCCGAGTAATTAAGAGCTTCCCCACAAGACTCTCGTATAGTAATGTATAAGCGTTAAAACATAACCACTTTTAATTAACTTTACGGAATTGCACAAATTTGGTCTAGAATTAAAGTACGCATGAAAATGTAAAGGGCTAGATCGGTTTTAACTTCCAAAACAAAAAAAAAATTAAAAATTTGGGCACATAGAGCTGTCACTGCAATATACATGCGGAATGACATGAAGAGTAGTATGGCGTCTAGCGAGAGATGGCGCAGCAATCGAACAAGGACAGATGCCTCTCGTTAGACAAGGGCAGATATAGACCGGTAATATAGAAAATGATAGAAAACGAATTAGAACGGAATTAAAAATGTTCGACATTATCGACATCGAGGAAGTTTGGCCTTCACTATAGGATCCCCTTAAGACCTCAACAAAGTTAGCCCTCCCAAGTGGATTATTGATATATTTTTTTTTACCAATCATTTGGTGGTTGTTTGGTAGTATTTGGTACCGTATTCAAAACGTTCGGTAGTTTCTCGTTTTTCTAGGAAATCAAAAACAAATTTTTGATTTTCTTTTAGCCTCCCCACTTTGACTGTGGTAGTTTTTTTTTTTTAATCGATTGGCGATTGATTGGCAGTGTTTGGTACCGCATTAAAAACTTTTGGTGATTGCGCGTTTCTTTAGGAAATCAAAAAAACAAATTTTTGATCTTCTCTTAGCCCCCCACTTTGACTGTAGTAATTTTTTTTTTTAATCGATTGACGATTAATTGGCAGTGTTTGGTACCGCATTAAAACCTTTTGGTAGTTTCGCGTTTTAAAAAGAAAGAATTAATTGTCAACGAATTAACCTTTTTTAGCGCCTCCACTTTGACTGTTGGAAATTTTAAATTCTTTTTTACCAATCGTTTAGTGGTTGATTGATAATGTTAAGTGTAAGTTATTGAAAATTTTATTTTAAAGCCTTGTGTCCACGATGCTAGAACTGTGTCCGGTTTTCGGTTTAAGCCAATGAAACTGCTACTTTTCTGTAAGAGCTACAAGTTGATTGGCTTAAACCAAAACTCGGATGCAGTTCTAGCTTCGTGGACACAAGGCTTAACATTCCAGTTACGTAGTAACGATTGCACACATTGTGGGCATTCAGAAGCGCAACCGCTATCTATGTACGTATGTACATACACGCACTAGGCTCTGGGGTTACATGCGCATGTTCTAGGGCTTAAGCTATATCCACATAAACTTGCATAGGTGCAAGGTGCATAACCATATGCATAACGAAACGGATTGGTCTATTTTCTTATGCACATGCATATGGACCAATCAATTCTTTTATGCTTATGTTTATGCGCTATGCAAGTTTGTCTGGATTGACCTTTAAGCGGGGAGCACACACTTCTGCACAACGCATAATGCGTAAGCATAAGAAAATTGATTGGTTCATACACATGTGCATAAGGAAATAGATCAATCAATTATTTTATGCTTACGCATTATGCGTTGTGCAGAAGTGTGTGTCCGGGTCCTTAAGGTCTATCCATACAAACTTGCATAGGTGCATAACCATATGCATAAAGAAACGGATTGGTCTATTAGTACGTTTCTTTTTTACTCACAAAAAAATATCCGCGGATTTTGCTCGATTTTAACCCTTATGTTACATACAGGGAAATTTCGAGTCAGCTCGATTTCTACACTCTTAAGCATGTACCGCGTAGTATCTCCAAATTCGAGGTACTAATTTCTAAATGGAAATGACATTTGGAGTTACATGCTGCTAGGAGATACTTTTCCCGGTACAGTAGCACGAGGTACGGAATACACGAGGTACTGATAAAGGAGGAGGTACCGATTGGAGGTACCGCACTTATAAATTCACGGTACAATTTTTTAGGAGATACAGTTTTAGGAGGTACAGTTTTTTAGGGGGCTTCCCGTATGTACCCCGTACATACGTACCTCGTACGTACATATGTACCTCGTACAAATGTGTACCTCCTACATATGTACTTCGTACAAAAGACATTCGCAAAGCACTCGACGCGGACGCGTGCACGGACGTGTCATAGGAGGTACAGTTTTAGGAGGTACAGTTTTTTAGGGGGCTTTCCGTATATACCTCCTACATACGTACCTCGTATACGTAGCCAACCATGGCATGATCGCGACATTTGTTGAACGAAAGACATTCGCGAATAGCAGCGGGCAATATTATATCATATATCCAATTCGAAACTTTATTACTCTTTTTAAACTGAATTTGTTTCTTAAGATAATTTTTGAAAAATTATATATTTGCGCTGGTACCCAAGCAGCAAAATAGGGCGAAATTACGTTTATTCGACCTTCTGATAGGTTCAAAAGTCTGTTCGACCAAGCCCAACTTACGTCGAATCGACGTCGAAAGAAGGTAAGTGGGGAATAAAGTTGAAATAATTTTACGGTTAAAATTAGGTAATGCAAGGCATTTCGCCTTATAAGTCATAGTCTGATTCGGTGAAATGGACCTATCAGAAGGTCGAATATCGGTAATATTTTGGTAATTTTGACCAATTTGTGCCCTCTCTTCGACCTAACTTTTGTCTTTGAGACATCTAGTAGATGGCAGCGCTGCACATCACGAAAAAATATATATTCCATATTAGTTCTACCAAGACGGGTCTATGCTACAGTCATAGCATATGGTTCCAACCAGCCATGGAAACTCGGAGTAAAATATTAATAGAGTCCACCACTCGTCGGTTTTGAAACTGAATATCGTGTGACATGTAACAGAAATATAAGTGCGAAAGAAAATTTTCTGTACAGAATTTTATTTTACTTCGTTAAAAGCAACGCGATGTCGAAAATAAATAATTTAAGCAATTATTAATTAATCGTTAATTATTTAGCAATAATATTTTTTGCATTTAGCACAATAGAAATATTTTAATCTTGCACCTAACGTGAAAAGTATCGCAAAATAGATTTTTTTTCAATTCTTAGTTACTCCGAGAGATATAATATAATTTATTTTATAATGCCTATAATTTTAGAAAGCGTTTTGATGTATCATGGCAGACATACTGGTTCTCATAATAATGGCTGATTTAACGTTTTCGTCTGAATTTCGACCTGTAGGTCAAATTTCCCTACTGTGAAAACCAAATACTAAACTTTGAGGGCAGATTTCCTTAATTAGGGCATTTTTACTTCAAAGTCGTTGACTTTAAAATCGTCTTGTCGATCAATAAGGCATTTTGACTAATAAGTCTGATTTCCCTATTTATAAGTTAAATTGACTTCAAAGATCGACTTCGAGACACGGCGTGCTCCGAGATCTGTGGATCGATATATCGAGAAATGCCGGTCGGCTGTGCCGCGAACGTAAACATTGATCATGAGTTCACCGTGTGACGCGGTCGAGTGCGAACGTGTTTTGTTCTGTAACGACTCTTTCTCGCAAATTCGCTGTTGCTCGCGCGAATCGTCTCGATTATTCTATTTATTACAGTATAGAGAGTTTCTTCTGTACTTCGTAACTTCTTGAAAAATCTCATCCCCCCCGGGTGACGAGCGCCGAATTAATTCCCGTGTGTTTGCGTTTCCTAGCATAACGATCGCAAGCCTTGTACAATGAGAAAAATACAGTAGGTCTTACAAAATGGATAATTATTTATCAGCAAACAGGAATCGATACGTGCAATAATTATAGATAGGTTATGGTAACTTTCAATAATTTAAGGTCCAAGACCAATAACTAACTCTCAGGGCAATTTTGCTGGGCATTTCGACCTAAACTCGGACCAATTTCCCTTATAGGTCATTTTCCGTGGTAATCTCAACTTTGTAGTTAACTCGTAGTACGGCCGCGAGGTTTATTTCGCGCCTAAAATATTCCCTATTAGTCAAGTCAAACACACAGGACTTATATATGGTAAAAATTAGGTAATCCTGACCAATTAAGTCATATCGCCTACGAAATTGAAATTAGGTAATACAACCAGGTCACATTTCCTTCAAATGGGGGTCTAATTTTGACTTATAAGTTGAATCGACTTTGAAGGCATACCTTTGATCAAAATTTAGTCATTTACAACCTAATGTATAACTTTAAAGTCATTAAACTTTGAAGGCATTTTGTAGGTTTGAACTACGTAATTTTCAACCTGTACTTAAGACTTCAAACGCTATTTGATTTTTAAGACATTTTTTATGTCGAAAGTTGGTAATTCTTCACTTAATTAGGGCAATCTGATTTTGGTTTGGTTAAGATGCCCTGCTTTGCTGCTTGGGTATGACATATGTAGACTATATATAAAGTTTACTTCAAATTAAGAAGTAGTCGACCACGTAAGGCAGTTGGCTCACGATGCAGAGGTCCCGAGTTCAAATCCCACCAAGGTAAGTGTGTTTTTCAAATACAAAAAAAATATTTATAATCATAGACTGCATCTTAAGAAACAAATTTAGTTAAAAAATAATAATAAAATTTCGAAATAAATAATTTTTTTTGTCGGGTGAATATTCGTTGCCCATAACGTACTTCCTAACTTCGAGGTACCATGTACCTCCAATTTTTGGCGACACATGCTTAAGAGTGACTTATGTCCCTCGTAATTACGTAGGGACAAAATTTCAACATGTACCTCCAATTTTTGGCGACACATGCTTAAGAGTGTATCCATCAAAATTTCTCATAATTCTGAAAGACTCCCACTCCTTATCTTCTCCTTATCTCTAAATTGAAGTACATTTATTCTACAAACTTAAAAACCTTTTCAAACTGTACCGTAAGGGTTAAATGTTTTAGTACTTACACTATTTATCCTTCACTAATACACTCTTAAGCATGTACCGCGTAGTATCTCCAAATTCGAGGTACTAATTTCTAAATGGAAATGACATTTGGAGTTACATGCTGCTAGGAGATACTTTTCCCGGTAGCACGAGGTACGGAATACACGAGGTACTGATAAAGGAGGAGGTACCGATTGGAGGTACCGCACTTATAAATTCACGGTACAATTTTTTAGGAGATACAGTTTTAGGAGGTACAGTTTTTTAGGGGGCTTCCCGTATGTACCCCGTACATACGTACCTTGTACGTACATATGTACCTCGTACAAATGTGTACCTCCTACATATGTACCTCGTACAAAAGACATTCGCGAAGCACTCGACGCGGACGCGTGCACGGACGTGTCATAGGAGGTACAGTTTTAGGAGGTACAGTTTTTTAGGGGGCTTTCCGTATATACCTCCTACATACGTACCTCGTATACGTAGCCAACCATGGCATGATCGCGACATTTGTTGAACGAAAGACATTCGCGAATAGCAGCGGGCAATATTATATCATATATCCAATTCGAAACTTTATTACTCTTTTTAAACTGAATTTGTTTCTTAAGATAATTTTTGAAAAATTATATATTTGCGCTGGTATGACATATGTAGACTATATATAAACGTTTACTTCAAATTAAGAAGTAGTCGACCACGTAAGGCAGTTGGCTCACGATGCAGAGGTCCCGAGTTCAAATCCCACCAAGGTAAGTGTGTTTTTCAAATACAAAAAAAATATTTATAATCATAGACTGCATCTTAAGAAACAAATTTAGTTAAAAAATAATAATAAAATTTCGAAATAAATAATTTTTTTTGTCGGGTGAATATTCGTTGCCCATAACGTACTTCCTAACTTCGAGGTACCATGTACCTCCAATTTTTGGCGACACATGCTTAAGAGTGACTTATGTCCCTCGTAATTACGTAGGGACAAAATTTCAACATGTACCTCCAATTTTTGGCGACACATGCTTAAGAGTGTAGATAAGTGGTACGATGTAATATTCAAATATTTGCGAAAAATTTACATTGAACGTTTCTATAAGTGCAATATCCCGTGTAGAAATTTGTTAGGGATGGCCTTACATAACATAAGGCCCCGATCATTAGTTATTAGGGATGCCATAAGAAAGATTTCCTTATTTTAACTTAATGAGGTCCCAATCATTATTTATTAGAGATTCCATAAAAAAGGTTTCTTTATTTTTATCTAATAAGGCCCTTGTAAAGATTTGATAAGGATGTTTTAACTTTATAAATATATTACAAACACAAAATTTTGTAATAACCCGGCACTGATTTCTGACATTCACCCGACATTAAGAAATATTATATCATATGTCCAATTTAAAATTTTATTACTCTTTTTAAACTGAATTTGTTTCTTAAAATAGTTTTTAAAAAATTATATATTTGTGCTGGTTATATGACATGTGTAGATTATATATAACACTTATATCAAATTAAGAAGTAGTCTACCACGTAAGGCAGTTGGTTCACAATCCAGAGGTCCCGAAATCCCGAGTTCGAATCCCACCAAGGTAAGTGTGTTTTTATATGTGTTTTTAAATACGAGAAAATATTTATAATCATAAACTGCATCTTAAGAAACAAATTTAGTTAAAAAATAGTAATAAAATTTCAAAATAAATAATTTTTTTTTATGTCGGGTGAATATGGGAAATCAGTGTCGGCTCGATATTGGCTCGATACTGGCACGTAGCATTGGACCCATGTCGCACACAGCACGTATTTACCACTCAAAAATACTCATAAGAATACGTTATTACTACTCGGATATACTCGTACGCAATCCGCTTTAACCACTCGTTTTTAAGCAAAAAGGACCCTTTGCGCCCCAAAAACGGGTCATTGAATCAAATGCACGTTTTTACTACTCAAACTGACCATTTTCGCGGTCCAAAAACGGTCCAAAAACGGTGAAAAATTTTTATAAGGGTAGCGGTTGCACTCGCTTGAATGCCCACAATGTGTGCAATCGTCACTATACGTAACTGGAATGTTAAGCCTTGTGTCCACGATGCTAGAACTGCATCCGAGTTTTGGTTTAAGCCAATCAACTTGCAGCTCTTACAGAAAAGTAGCAGTTTTATTGGCTTAAACCGAAACTCGGACACAGTTCTAGCATCGTGGGCACAAGGCTTTAAAATAAAATTTTCAATAACTTACAGCTCTTAACATTATCAATCAACCACTAAACGATTGGTAAAAAAGAATTTAAAATTCCCAACAGTCAAAGTGGAGACGCTAAAGAAGGTTAAAAATTTGTTGACAATTAATTCTTTCTTTTTAAAACGCGAAACTACCAAAAGGTTTCAATGCAGTACCAAACACTGCCAATCAATCGCCAATCAATTAAAAAAAAAAAAATTACCACAGTCAAAGTGGGGGGGCTAAGAGAAGATCAAAAATTTGTTTTTTTGATTTCCTAAAGAAACGCGCAACCACCAAAAGTTTTTAATGCGGTACCAAACACTGCCAATCAATCGCCAATCAATTAAAAAAAAAAAAAAAACTACCGCAGTTAAAGTGGGGGGGCTAAAAGAAGATCAAAAATTTGTTTTTGATTTCCTAGAAAAACGAGAAACTACCGAACGTTTTGAATACGGTACCAAATACTACCAATCAACCACCAAACGATTGGTAAAAAAAAATATATCAATAATCCACTTGGGGGGGGGGGGGCTAACTTTGTTGAGGTCTCCTTAACCCTTTTAGGTCACACTGGGTAAAATACACCCCAGCGTTTTTTTGACTTCGAAAACGACCCAGTAAACCAATGGAAATGGGCCTTGGGCCGCCATCTACAGGTAGTTGGGACCTTCAAGTATCGATCCCCGTCGGTGGTATATTTTTCGGTCCGTTAGTTTTCTCTCGGCATTTTTTTTCTGCAAAAAATCGCACCTTCATACCTCAAAATTAACATACTTTTTAGAACGGCCACATAAACTACAATAATGAGTGAAAAGTGCGTCATCTGAGGATGAAAAAACCGTTTGAAAAATTAAAATATCTTAAAAATTGAAAAAGTTACATTAGTTTTTGTGAAAAGTCACTTTTCCGACTTTTTTTCAACAATTTTTTTACATATGTTAAATTAATTTTTTGCAAATCAAACCTGTACAGTCTTTTTAAGGAAGACTTAAACTACAACAGGATATTTTTTTTCCTTAAAGTCACCTACAATTTTTTATACACGTGCAAACACGCTGGGGGTAGAGTTCTATATAAAGAGAGAAGCGACATTGATGTCCGAACTTCTGATTGGTAATCTGATTCGTATTCTGATTGGATATCCCCTCCTAAGTTAGCAGCCATATTGGGACCGGAGCTGACCACGATCTTACATACGTATGTATGTACAACTGACATAGTTAGGTTAGGTGAAATCCAAGAGGCCGAAAGAGAAAAAGGACTGGTTAGATTATAATATTAAAATAATTATTGTTGTAAATAGACGGTCATATATATAACCCATTTGATTTATATCGGTTCTTATCTTTCTTACAGTTTTAAATATTAATCAATGATAAATAAATATGGTAAAAAGGTGCGAAGTTTCTGGCTGCCCTGTTAGGCAAGGTAAAGGATTACGATTATTTTATTTTCCAAAATGTGAAAAGCGACGTTTACTTTGGCAATCTTGGATAAGAGTCAACCGACCTGGATGGAGCCCTAAAACGAATAGCCGCATATGTGAGGTAATTACCTAATTATCTTTATGTCACCATATGACATTCTGCTGTGATATGATTTTACGTTTTGAATAATGTAACATTTCTATTATTTTGTATATTTATTTTCAGTTGCACTTTGCTCCAAATTGTTACGAAAAGCGACAGGATGGGAAGAAAATATTGAAAAATACAGCTATACCCAGTTTGCAAGAAGAGTCATTAGAAAACATTGAAAATGCAGAGCATTTAAAGTCATTACCGGAAAGATTTCAAACTTCTGAAACTAGAGTTTGTTATCAGATGTAACCAACTTTTTAGAAGCGAAGAAATCAGCTGTTTTACATGATTCAGATTATTTAAATTGTTTAACATCTGCTTCATTAAAGATATTGCCATCTCAAGTGTCTTCTATTACAGATGATAATATACCAGATAAAGAAAATACTGAAAATTTACTTATGTGGTTTGCACATTTGTGGTCAGTTCGGATCAATTAATAATGTTTCTTCAAGTCATTCTAATTCCTTTTTAAATGAGTCTATGCCAATAGAAGTTACACAGTCGCTCTTATTCTGTCCAGTTAACAATTCTTCTGGTACAGCTGTAGAAAATGACAAAAGTATGATACAGTCTAGCCTAACAGAAAATGTCAGTACTCAAACAAATATATTTGAATGTGATAATGTCAGCACTCAAACAAATACATTTGAATGTGATAATGTCAGTACTCAAACAAATACATTTCAATGTGATAATGTTTCTGTTTCTACTGATAATTCTGTAACAATCATTGAAGCATTGAAGAAAGAGATAGTTGAGAAACATAAGAGAATTGAAACCTTTGAAAAGCAGCTTGATATTATCAAAAAAAGTACCGAGAAAGTTTATAAAATGTATTTTGACACTAAACGCAAGTATGCAGCTCATTACAAACAAGTAAAACGCTTGAAAGAAAATAAAAACAAGATTTATACTATTCTTCGCAAGAAGCTGTATCCAGATCAAATAGAAGCTTTAAGAAGAAAATCAAATAATGGATTGAAGTGGAGCTCAGCTACTATAAAAGATGCTCTTGTCTTTAAAATGAAATGGGGAACACAGGGTTATACCGATTTGTTAAGCACCTTCCTATTATCCTAGCATTCGAACACTGCAGAGACAGTTATATCATTTAAAATTTAACAGTGGTATTCTACTTGAAGTGTTCGACATGCTAAAATCTGAAGTACCTGGCATGGTCACAGAAGAAAGAGAGAATGTGTGATGGTTCTTGATGAAATGGCAATAAAACCTGGTGAAGTATTTGATCCATCAATACAAAGAATGATTGGATTCTGCACTTTTCCTACACACTCAGGAATTGCAACAAAAGTTTTAGTCATTTTACTGGCAGGAATTACTCGTCGATGGAAGATCACTGTTGCTTATTATTTTACCGGTACGACAGATTCCGAATGCAAAGCACAAGATGTAAATGCTACGGGAAATGCACTGAAGAAAATCATCCTCAATTTAATTGAAAAGGCAGAAAAATATTGGTCTGCGTGTCAACGCAGTGATCAGCGATATGGGCAGTGACAACAAAGCCATGTGGAATGCATTCGGAGTTGGATGTACCAGAGAAAATGTAAAAGCAAACATTATGCATCCTGTTAGACCAACGAACAAATTATATTTCATTCCCGATCCAGTACATCTGTTTAAGAATATTAAAAATATGTTAGAAAGTAATAAAACTATTCGTTTATCTGCAGATATCTGTGCCACTGAAAATTTATCTAATTCTTTAGTAGATATTCAACATATTGAAATATTACTTCATCATGAGAGCAAGCATGAAATGAAAATAGCTTACAGACTTAAAGATACTAATTTATACTGCAAAAATCACTATAACAAAATGAAAGTGTCTACCGCTAGTTCAGTTTTAAATAGAAGAACAGAAACAGCATTAAAAGTTTATGCTGATTATACAAATGATAATTCATTTAAAACTACAGCTTTTTTTATCAATCTTGTGGATCGTTGGTTTAACATAATGACAAATAGATCTCGTATCATGGCTCTTAGTAAATCTAATATTGAGGCATATAATGAAGCCATTGCTCATCTAAAGAAGACTCAGCAAGTGTTTCGTTCCATGTTAATAGGAAAAAAGGGACACTGGAAGCCAATACAATCCGGAGTAATAATGGCAACAGAAAGCATTCTTGAGTTGCAGGAATATTTTTTAAATGAAAAGGGATACAAATTTTTACTAACAGGTCGATTCACACAAGATTGCCTCGAAAATTTATTTTCTCTCATACGATTTAGGCAACCTATTCCAAATCCTCTTAATGTTAAACAAAACTTGAAAGTTATTACAATCACTCAAGTTTGCTCATACTCGAAAATTACAAGTTATAATAATGATGTGAAGGAAGATAATTTTGAGCAAGTCAAGTTGGATTTTTTAAAATCATCAAAGGAAATAGCAGCAGCTAGAGAAAAAGCAGGAGAAGTGGATGCTTTTATGGAAGGTGCTGCCATTTATGTTCCAGAATTACAAGATAATTACATGAATCTTATTGATATTTGGGAATGGCCTATTATATATGACATCGCTGGAGCAGTTGTAAAGTCTGTCAAAAAAACAATGAAAGTATGTGACACATGTTACAAATCCGTTCTGTGGCATGGTACAGATTCTCATCCATTTTCAATTGTTGTGGATTTTCGAAGCTATGGAGACAGCAGCTTGTGCAGGGTATCAGATTCCTGTTTTAAAGCCATTATGAAAGCTGAAATTACATTTCAGGAACTGAGAGACGCGTTTGAAAAAGTAGAAAATATTAAAATTATTGATTTTATTGTTGAGAAGCTATTATATGTTTGGGAAGGTACCAATATTCCACAATGCCACAATATTACAGCAAAGATTTTGACCAGGTTTTTCCGTATGCGATTTAGAATGTTTAATATTCAACGTAAAGAATATCTAGAGAAGGAAAATAAAAGCCGCACACATAGTAGTAAAACAATAGATATGCATATGGTTGTTGACCGTCTTTAAAAGGTAAAGTCATTTCTTCTTAATGTGCCTTAATTCATATCAAAAGTAGTGTGTAGATTTATATCAGAAGTACAAATTTTAACTCTTAATTGTGATTCTACATATTGTGATATTATGAAACTAAGAATGTTAAAAATGTTTTGTTTATCTGATGTTACATATAGTATATATTATCGTCCCGTTTGACTACGTTGCAATTAAACATAGCCAATCTCAATTACTTAATTAGATTATTGTTTAATTACATTGCTTAATTAGTTATATCATATATAAAGACCTTTTCATTTAAAAAATGATTTTATTGTATGTTTTATTAGATTTATTGAGAATCAACATACGATCTACATGTAATTGACAAATCAGATGTGGCTATGGTCAACTGCAACATGGTCAATATGTATTTATTCTTAAATAGTTATAATAATCGAGGCATTTCTGCAGTTGTGAAAATTTAAGTTTTTATTTCTTGCGAGGAGTATTTACATTTAAAACTTCTGTCATGTTAAAGTAAAATATTAATAAAGATTTTTTTTAAGAAAGAGGTATAAAATAAAAATGTACGCGATTAATAGATAGATATTGATAGATATCGCGATAAATATCGTATATGCGATATACATATTTTTTACAAATTCATAATTGTGATTCTCAATTGTGATTCTACTTGATATAAAACTTAAGAATGTTAAAAATACTGTATAAAACTTCTTGTATATGATGCAATACTAGCAATAAAAATCTCGATTTTCATTTAAAATCACAAATTTTTCTTCTTTTGTACTCTGGCATAATACTTTTTCCATCGTCGTCCGCTTGAACTTGTAACTTTCATGAATAGTCGCTTCGTACAATACATCTTACTCTCCATTTGTTCAATAGCAGAAAGCATCACCATCAGTTTATTTAGGTTTGCATCATGCTCACGTTCCAGATGGATGATTTTTTGTGAGGCTTCATCATTTTGAGCTTTTAGTTGATCGATGAGCAATTTATTACTTGCAGTATCACAAGGAGTTTCGGAATTAGATTGATTTATAGAAATTTCTGAAGTCTCATCAATTGTGTACTGTAAGAAAAAATTGCTATATTTAAAAAACCATGCAGTAGAAGGCACTATTTAATACACACATATACGTACACAAATGAAATATAAAATAATTAATCCTCTGCAGACTAACCTATTTTTTCACTACTTAGTCAATATGACTAACTTTCCGCAGGTTAGTCTGTGGAAGGTTAAAAGGACAACTAAACTAACCTGATCAATGTAATGCTTCCATTCGTCATCATTGTATATTTGGGAAGCGCTCACTTCCTAACAAAATAGAAAAATATTAATGTTCAAATACATTATGATCTTATTGGAATAATGCATTCAATAAAATTAGAATCGATTGTATATATACAATACGTCATTTACCTCTTTGCATGACATTTTCAATTTTCACCATCAATTATCACTCAATCACCACATTTATTCAATAAAAAACATGAAGAGAATAAAACTGCAACATGTATTAAACATGTGTATCGAACATTTTAACCTCACGCTGACGGAGTATGTTTATATATATTAAATGGAGTTTGATGTTTGATGACATGGAGCGGTCCCAATATGGCGGTGCTGGAGGTGATGGTGGGGATGCGAAGTCTGTAGTGGGGGTTCGATGTCGCTTCTCTCTTTATATAGGACTCTAGCTGGGGGTGTATTTCACCCAGTGTGACCGGTACGGGATTCTCGGGAAGTGTGACCTAAAAGGGTTAAGGGGATTCTGCAGCCGTATGATTTACCGACATTATCGTTATTAGATGGATCTTTTAATTGGCTTTATAGAATTGCAAAAATCTTTTACAGAATTAAAGTCCGCACAAAAATCTAGGGTGCAAAACGCGATTTTATATCAAAAGCACCAAAAAATTAAAAATATTACTTATTGGGGCACATACATAGCTGTCACCTGACGACAATATTTGCTTAAAACAAAAATTCTACTGTTTATACGTACATAATGTTTATCATCCACCCTTGGGAAAACATGTAGGAATAATATCGTGTAAGTAGAAGTAAGATTCAATGCGTACAAAAAAAGATCCATCTAATAATTATTTTAGTAATGCAAATACGGATGCAGAATGACAAGAAGAGCAGCAACAGTAGTTGCCGGATCTTGCGAGAGATGGCGAGCAATCGAAAAAAGGACAGATGTCATTTCGTTAGACAAAGACAGATAATCGCAGCAATACAACCGGCGGAAAACATAGATACGATTCAATAGGTACTTTCCATTTACATCAAAACTCAGATAATTCTCACTTGTGACGTCGTTCTATCCTTTTTGGCAATTAATGAATAATAAAGACAGAATGACATCACAAGTGAGAATTATCTGAGTTTTGATGTAAATAGAAAGCAACTAATGTATAAATAAAATTAACGCGATAAATTCGATTAATATGATTGATGTTACTATATTGAGGGTAAATCGTTGCAAATGGAAGTAGACACGGGTGCACCATGCGGCATTATAAATGTAAATACACTGCGTAAAATTAAACCGAATTTCGCGTTAGAGAAAACAGATAGACAGTTTGTCAGCTACACTGGTCACCAGATTTCATGTATAGGTCGTATTCTAGTTAAAGTTACTATCGGTAACACTTCCCGACGACTCAATCTGTTTGTAGTCAGAGGACATTTTGATGCATTATTCGGAAGGGAATGGATCCCACATTTTGTACACGAAATTAATTTCGTTGATCTCTTTTCAGCGGCGGAAACAAGTACGATACATACAATTAGTACAGTCACTCCGAAGTTAACACAGGAACAGACCGTGCGACTAAATCAATTGTTAGATATAAGTACAAAGACGTTTTCAATTCAAAAGCAGGTACACTCATTGGTCCGTCTATTTCCTTACATAAAAAACCGGGCACAGCGCCAATATTTGCGAAAGCTAGGGAAATACCATTAGCACTTCGAAAAGCGTATGCGAAAGAAATTGACGCGAAAATACAGTCAAGTTTTTACCAACGGGTAGATTATTCCGAATGGGCGTCAACAACTCATGTAGTAGTTAAGAAGAATGGTAAATTGCGTATTACAGGAAACTATAAACTGACAGTGAATCCCCGTTTAGTTGTAGACGAACATTCAATTCCAAAAAAGGAACATCTGTTTAGCCAACTAAGGAAAGTGCTAAAATCTTCTGCCATCTGGATGTTTTAGACGCTTACTCTCATCTTGTTCTTGACGATGAATCCAGCCATATGCTTACTCTCAACACGCCAACGCATGGTTTAATTCGTCCAACTCGAGCAGTCTACGGAGCAGCCAGCATTCCTGCGATCTGGCAACGAAAAACGGAAGAAATTATAAAAGGCCTACGAAACATTAAGAATTTCTACGATGACTTCTACATTTATGCAACAGACTTTAAATCACTCTTACAAATTCTGGATGAAACTTTACAAAGATTCAGAGAACAAGGCCTACATCTCAATTATGAGAAATGTGTATTCGCTACATCAGCTATTGAATTTCTGGGACATAAAATTGATTCTCAAGGTATACACAAATCCGACAGGCATATTCAAGCAATTAAGAATGTCCCTAAACCAAGCACACCGGAAGAACAATTATTTCTAGGAAAGGCAACCTACTACAGTTCCTTCATTCCTGATTTATTCACAAGAGATCAACCTTTCAGAATGTCTGTTAAGTTAGCACTCCTTCCACAAAAAATCGGAATAACACATATACAGAAATTAAGTGCTCTTTATGTGCTAATTATGTGCTCTATTCACGATTTTTGTGCTCGAGCGGTTTCGCGGGAAATCGCAATTGAAAGTGCTGGCTTAACGTAAGCTAGCACCCGCACTCATTAAAATTACATGTAAAATAAAAAACTCAATATGCTAGAATTATGTGCTTTTTATGTGCTTTCAAATGCCTCAAACGAAATTAGTCTATCTATAATAGTTTAAAAAATATACGCAAAAAAAGATCTATATACTACTGATATAAGACTAAAGTATCATTTAAAATACAGAAAACGAAATAATTCTTGTTTTAAAATGTTTCTCGATTAATGTGTTCTCGAAATATGCACAATGAAATTTTTGTGCTCATCCCCTTCCACCAAACCGAACGTGAGCACCTTATACGTACAAGAGTAAAGTACCAGTTAAAATATAGATAGCAAATTGGTTTTAATCTTAAAATGTTCCTTAATTTATGTGCTTTTAAAATATGTAGAATAAAAGTTTTGTGCTTATCCCCTTCAGCTGACAAACCACCTTGAAAGTGAGCACCCCATACGTACAAGAGTAAAGTACCAGTTAAAATACAGATAGCAAATTGGTTTTAATCTTAAAATGTTCCTTAATTTATGTGCTTTTAAAATATGTAGAATAAAAGTTTTGTGCTTATCCCCTTCAGCTGACAAACCACCTTGAAAGTGAGCACCCCATACGTACAAGAGTAAAGTACCAGTTAAAATACAGATAGCGAATTGGTTTTAGTCTTAAAATGTTCCATAATTTATGTGCTTTCAAAATATGTAGAATAAAAGTTTTGTGCTTATCCCTTTCAGCTGACAAACCACCTTGAAAGTGAGCACCCCATAAGTACAAGAGTAAAGTACCAGTTAAAATACAGATAGCGAATTGGTTTTAGTCTTAAAATGTTCCTTAATTTATGTGCTTTCAAAATATGTAGAATAAAAGTTTTGTGCTTATCCCCTTCAGCCGACAAACCACCTTTAAAGTAAGCACCCCATACGTACAAGAGTAAAGTACCAGTTAAAATATAGATAGCAAATTGGTTTTAGTCTTAAAATGTTTCTTAATTTAGTATTTGAACATCGGGTTGTGATACCACCAGTCTTTAGAGAAGCAATACTGAGCGAATTATATACAGCACATATAGGGATAGTCAAAATGAAAGGCTTAGCAAGATCATTCGTTTTCTGGCCTGGCATTGATTCTGCTATCGAAGAAGTAGCTAAAACTTGTTCAGACTGCGCAAAGAATGTGCAGGAACCCCCGAAATACAGGCATCATCATTGGGAGTATCCTAAAGGTCCGTGGGAACGTATACACATCGACTACGCGGGACCAGTGACAGGGAAAATGCTACTCATTATTGTTGATGCATATAGTAAATGGCTAGAGGTAAAAGCGACAAGCTCTACGACGGTATCATCTACTGCAATCGCTATTTTGGAAGAACTATTTGCGACATACGGAGCTCCGGTTACAATAATCGTTTCAAACAACGGACCCCAGTTTGTCGCAGCAGAGTTCAAGGCTGCGTTCGTCTTGACGCTTTCAGCGCTGAAAGCATCGCTCTATCTTCGTTTAACATTCGATGTGCAACAAAAATAGAATGATGCTTACAGCGCTGAAAGCGTCAAAGCGAACCCAGCTCAAGTCATTCCTTCAGAGGAGCGGTGTAAAGTTTCAGAAATTAATAGCACCGTATCACCCCTCTACAAACGGCCGAGCGGAACGCTACGTTCAAACCGTGAAAAACACGTTGAAAACTATGGCAACGACGCCAGGATCCCTTCAACATAACTTGAATGAATTCCTATGCCAATACCGGAAAGCACCACATGCGACAACGGGTCAGTCCCCAGCTCAGTTATTCTTAGGAAGGTCAATAAGATCCAGATTGGACCTCGTTAAACCAGATCCTATTAACGAGAAGATCACACAAAAGCAACAGAGCGTGGCGAATTCAACGTTTCGTGAATTTCGACCCACTTTATTTCTTATCAAATATTTCGATGCATCATATATTTCGATTCTATCAGAATCAACAACGCCTCCAGCAAGTCCACCCCGAGAGCAGGAAATTCCACCAGTACTGCGTAAAATCGACTCGTAGAAGGCATGGCAGCCACCTCAGAAGGTCGTACATACCAGGGGCGAACCGCCATCAGGAAAGAGGGGAGGAGATGTAGGATATGCGATTAATATCTAGCGTAATCGCAGGTGCCCGCGGCGCTGCGTCTACCGTGCGTTGGTAGCATTGAAGAGCGTGCGTGGCATGTGAGCGTCGCATGCGAGCGTCTCAGAGACGTACGACTCGTACGAGTCGTGCTACCAGTCAACCTTCCTGTACGTCCAAGCACAGAATAAAAGTCTTGATAACACTTCTTCCTGTACATTACTTAAAACACAACAGTAATAATAATCTATTTCACACTATTGCAATCCACATTTTTATTACGATAACTTTCTTATATTATAGTACGTTAAAAACTCTCATTCTAAATTTTATAATTATAAAACAATATTTATTTTCAATTTTCAAACTGGAAACGTTTTTTAATATCTTAATTGTAGACACTAACATCTAGATCAGTTTTTTACAATATTAGACTAATTGAAAAAAAAAATAAAAAATTTATACATCAATAAAAATTCTTTGAAGTGTTAATTATGTTATAAAATATTACAGATTTAAATTAAAAAAAGTGTTGTAAACATGTTTTTTTTATATTTTTTGATATTTTATATCCTCTATCGATTTGACTTTGGCATTTGCTAACAGACTGAAACAGACTGAAGTTTTACAGCGACTTTGCAGGCTCTTGAGGCCTCTTTTACTTCCACCAAATTTTTTTTAAAAGAACTTAGGAAGCCTTTCCCTAAGAAAGTTTCTTTGTAAAGGTATAGATACGAAATATGCACCTGTTCATTTTGAGAACTAAAATCGATCAGTTTGAATATAAAGAATGTAAGGCATTAGAGACACAGAAATTGATAAATCACTAAATTTATTGCATTATCATAATTTATTTCATATATATATAAACATTTGATACAGTTTTTAAATTTTATTTTTAAAACTTATCATTAGCAATGGTGTTAATAATAGCTAGATCCTATAAGATATAATATATCAGAGAAAAATGGATGGAGTGATCAAGATTCAAAATTCGGTTTGGCATGGTACTGTTACTCGACTTCGATACATTCAGACACATGAAATAAAACCATTTGCAAAAATAATCAAGTAAGTAGTAAATATTATGCTGATAAGTCCAAAACAATTTATTTGATATTTATATTTCTCCGTTCGAGGAATTATACTATTTTATGCAAGCATATAATAGATTTTTGTATATTTACTTACAAAGAAAGGCTCCCTTTCCCTCAGGTATCCCTTTCCGATTTAAATGAAACTTGGTGGACTTGTAAATGGGATATAATATTCAATTTGTATTTTTTTATCGGCAAACAAACATGTAAAATCAGCCTTCGAAAATCGACCAAATTTTTTTTTTTTAACTATAATTTCTGAACAAAGCATGATAGCTTAATTTTATACATGTACAAAATGTACAGATATGTCGATTATTTCACAGTTTAACTCGCCACACAACTATAACGCACACGTCGAATATGCGTTCGCTAGAGTTATATAATGTACGCGCAGCGCGGCTGGCAGCTCGCAGTTTCGCAGGTCGCGTGCAATTAAATAAAATAAATGTCTAGTCTTTCCTAACATATAGCAACAAAACTGCATTATCACATATTTTTCTATATAAATAAAATATTTTTTTGCACTAGAAAAGCTTTCATGTGCAATAATGGAAAAATAAAAAAATTGAGTTTCATAACTCGTATTTTTTTATGCACAAAAATAATTATTAGACCAGTAGATAGTTTTCAAAATTCTATACATTTTGTATATTTATGAAATTATCCTATTATGCTTCGTTCAGTTTCTAAAAACGAAAATTTGGCCGATTTTTAGAAGTTTATTTTACTCCTTAAATATATTTGCCTAATGATAAAAAAAAATACGTATCGAATATTTTTACCCTTTTTACAAACTCTCCAAGTTTCATTAAAATCGGAGAAGGACACCTGAGAGCCTATCCTTGTTAGATACAAGTAACAAGGAGAATTATATTTCTATTAAATTTCATAACAAAGCGTTTAACTAAAAGGAAATAATAATACTTTTTGATATTCTTTTAGGTTGATACAATAAGTTAATTACATCAAAATGAAGTTATTTCTATTAAAATACGCTTTACGTTTTCAACTGTTGTGAAATTATAGCTCGTTATTAAATAAACCACTGTCTCTTTCCTTATTTTAGAATAAGATAGTAGAAAAAGGAAATTACTCTCCGAACGAAGAATTAAATTTATAATTTCTTTTTTATTTGTCT
Organism: Temnothorax longispinosus; assembly: GCF_030848805.1. Lineage (NCBI taxonomy): Eukaryota > Metazoa > Arthropoda > Insecta > Hymenoptera > Formicidae > Temnothorax > Temnothorax longispinosus. The sequence continues at coordinate 7,205,062 of NC_092364.1, read as the reverse complement.
AAACGCTTGATATTTAAAGGGATCAATCTTAACTTTTCTATTTAGTTCTCTCACGCAGAATCCGCTCAAAATTTTTGAAGACGCAAGCTTTCCGAGCTTCCTCGGCGAGAGTACTCGATTCAAAAGCAGCATAGTCATTGCTATGCTGTGTAAAATCGCGCTTTAATTGCATTTTACTCCTCGTGAGTGAATTGTTGGAAAATAAGGTACGTGTTCTCGGTCTATATAGATAACTGCTTGAGAATCTGTACTGACTATGGTCTTAATTTACGTTCGTTATATTATATAATATAAGATACCTTACTTCAAATATACAATGAATATACATTAATGCTTAGATCGTCAAAATATCCTCGCGATTGTAACTCAATGTATGCTAGAAGCGACTGTCAATGCATATCTTGCGGGAATATATCATATTTTATCTTCTTTCCTATAATATACATTTACATGTTGACGCACCAAGAAGAACTTATAATTGATAAGATTGTCAGTTAAATTAGCTTCACGACGAGAATATTATCACAATTTAAGCATACATATTATTATATATATCGTTACTAATTTGCTTTTTTAATGAATGGACTAGACTCGATTACTTATAATAATAATAATAGTAGCCTTTAACGTTTAAGAATAATGCAGAGAAACGAGACATTTTTTCCGCAAGCTATAACAGTATAAGTCAGAAATATATAGATATACACAAGATTCTTATATCGAAACAGATTACTATCGGCGTATTCTCAATTCTTCGATAATTTTTATTCTTATATTCTTCGTTGTTAGCAACATTTGTCGTACATTAAACGTAACATTAAACGTATTTATAATCGGTTATATATAGGCATCTCTTCTAAAAACACTCGAAGAATAATATCTTGAAAATTATAGTATACCTTGAAGGAATATATAATTACACGTAGAAGACATCGGGAAGACTTTAGCATGTTAAAATTAAATCAATGTTGGTGATCGATAAGCTGTTACTTTACTGCAAACAAATCGTTTAAAAGTATAATATAGTTTCCGAGACTGTTATTTTATAAATATTTCACACATAATGTGACAATGCACGTTTTATAATTTGTAAGGCAATGAGGATACGTCGGATAGTAATAAATTTCGATGTCATCTTGAGTTGCGTTTAGTCACAAAGTCAATCAAAGTAGAGATGTTTATAATCAAAGATCAAGATGCAAATATCGAATATAAGACAAATTTAACTTGGGTGGATACTACAGAAATGCAACAAAGTATCCGAGACATTTTGGGATTTCGTTATCTTTTCAATTATGAAAATAAATAATGTAGTTTTTTGCACTCTTCTACGTGTTTCTTTTCAATACATTTAATTCATTAGTTATTATTACTCTGATTAGTGTATCATCGATAAATAGAAATTCGTACAATTTGTTCGTTGAATAAATTCCTAATATTTGCATCCGATGCTTCGATTGCGCTAAGAATGTAGACACATATATCTCGTATGTATGAACATATAAAATGTACGACGCGTTAAGAATGAAACGCGTAGGAAATGGAATTCGCCTTATTATCCTTAACGGGAGCGTTATTTTTGTATAACGCGCCTGATACGTCTTACATGTTATAGTTAATAAATAATGCGATGATTCGAAAAGTATGGAAGAGAATATCTAAATATATACCGCTCTCTTTAACTGTATACTTTTTACCACTTTGATATGCGGTTGCGGATATGCAAAGTTATGCTGTTTTAGAAGCGCGTGGAAACAACAGCTCTTTTAATGTTATCTTAAAATAGCTTTCTTCATTTGTGCTCATATATTATATTTTTGCTCGCGCGGATCTTCTTTGAGAGTTTATTCTTTAACGGGAGATTTTCTTGACTTTGCAAGTGAGAAATAGAGAGAGAAAGAGAGGGTGGAGAAAGGGAGGAGGAGGGGGGGGAGAGAGAGAGAGAGAGAGAGAGAGAGAATGCGCTTAAAATTATTGGAAGGCCCGCCTAGCGTCGCTAAACACGAATTACACATATACATAAATAATGTGTATAAATTAATTAAGTACAAAAATTACAAACATATTAACAAAATATTGGCAAGACAAGTTTAGCCGAATTAACGGACTACAAATATCGCATCACCTTCCGTCCCCTTATCCGATCGTCTAACGAGATTCTCAACACTCGAAAGAGAACTCGAATAACTTAAGGAACACAAAGCTTTGTATCGATTCCCGTTGCAGTAGCCTATTAATCAAAGTATATAATTATGTTCAGGAAATTTTATAAAAAAACTATAATTTATATTTATATTTTTAATACAAGATGTTCATTGCTAAACAAAACGCCATTATATACTCTCTTAATAATAAATGCTATTAAAATATTTTTAATTTTGAATCTTAGAAATAATTTTTAGTGATTTTTATAATCTCTCAATGTCGTATTGGACAAAATTACTACAGACGAGTTCTTACTTTTATAGTTGTAGCAAGATTAATCGACTAATGCAAACGGGAATTTATATTCATTTCCAACTTTTATCAATAATCCATTAATTATTGCAAATTCAAAATAAATATGCAGGAAGCAGGAGAGTTGCGCAGGATATTAAATTTAAAATATCCGGTGACACCAAAGTCTCGATTTTTATAAAGAAAACTGTCATGTAAAGTGGAGAGTATAGGTTTTATTGTAAAAGGAAGAAAACTTATTGAACTTACTTTATATTTATGCCTTATCCCGGCAGTAGAAATTCGATTTTACTGCATGTAACTTAAAGAGATCGCTTATACATATGTGTGTGATGTGGAATGTGTATTGATATAGTGTCCTTTTTTTTCTTATTTAAACAAGACTATCTTTTTGCCTATCGTTATATAACAACCTGCACTTTTAAAATCATCGTTTCTTACTCTGCATCCTTAAAAAATTCGTGTCCTTACAAGAATCAATCTCTCGTCAACACTTCCGATTTTCACTTAGAAAAGAATTCACCGTCTTGTGTTTCCATAATTCGTATCACGATACATTATATGCAAATCTTTCAAATTTTGGACGAGTTTTCTTATCGCCATTTCTATGTCAATAAATAATTACACTCGAGTTACGCCTTCTGAAGAATATTATTTAAATTACCTAACACATATCACAGAATCCATATTCTCCTTTAGAAAAGAAAAAGAATTGTACAAACGCAATAGCACGGCATACAAAAGCATTAGAGTACGGGTAGAATTATTCGGATATATTAATAGTAAATACAAACTAAAGTCGCATTTGTTGCGCTTGTCGAAGATCAAAATGACAAATTTTGTGCTCTCATTCTTAGATACGAATAGCGTTTGATGCTTTTTGGTTCAAAGGAATGTCGTTTATTACTCCATTTTGCTCAGTGTTCGGGCAGTGATCACTATTTTACATTATATATTTTTTAGTTTATCGCAAAACAAGAACAGAATGCACATTTGCTTATTGCAATAGTAAAACCAATACATTTTCTTATTAATTAAAGAACAAAAAATTATATATAAATCACGGAAATTTTTATTGTGTTACACAGTATATATACTGTTTCAAGTCAAGTCAATGAAACTTCAGAATCTTATAGAAAATTGAATTTGGAACAAAAAATTTCTATAAACATAGGTCCGGAAACACTCCGTTAAAAAGTTATTGCACAATGCAGTCAATCAATATTGCGTAGATGGCATGAATGCATTAATACACAGGAACATTATTTTGAACATATTTGATAATTTGGTTGAAAATTATTTTTCTACTACTTTTAATAAAATTGTTGTCCTTATTCGCATTAATGTAACCTTTGTATTATCACTTTTTTAAGTAATTTTTTTAAGGAAGCGTTTCCAAACTTATGTTTATAGGAACTTTTTTATTCTCAATTCAATTTTCTGTAAGACCCTGAAGTTTCACTGACCTGACCTAGAACACCCTATATATATATATATAATTCGTTCTCAATCTTCATCTTTTTATAGAGTGTAATTTTGCTTTTATATTGCTGAATTTTATTTCATATAATGTGACGAGAATTATTTCTTACATTATAATAAATTAGATTTTTTCTTATATTCTTACAAAAGGACTAGTTAAATTGAAATAAATAGTTGGACATCTGTTCTCGATATAACCAATCTTTAAAAATATAAAAAAAATAGTATAGTTTCGAGATTTGTTAGATTTATCTATTTATATCCGTTCTACAATACGGTGGTATTGCTACTCGTCATGCAATCGTTGCGTCCAGTAGCGGCGCATAAATAAAATCGCAAAACGTCTCGTAATCGCTGCCCCTCACGCATACAAACTTGCGATCAGTGTCACATGCAGACTCAAACTGTGAATCCTGAAGAACATCCACTTAACGTATATCTCGGTATGGATAAATTAATAAAAGTTATGTAATACTAAATTGGTTATTAGCTTTGCAATGAGTATGTTACAGTACTACACGTAAATTCTTATTTCCTTTTAATCGACATTATCTATATGGTACAGTGACACATTTTGGGATCCGCTTCAATGAAGACATACCATCTTCAGAGATACCTGCAAAAGTAAAAAAAATACAGAACGTGGTTTAAAAGCTCGCACCATAATTATTGATTTTTATTCTATATAATGTTACGTAAAATGTATATGCAAAAATAATTTTATATTCGTTTGAGGAAGGGAAGAATTATGATTTAAGAAGAAATTATATATCAATAGTGTATTATTAATTTTACACAAATTTAGTTAATAAAATAATCAGTTTAATATTTTGGTAAAACATAACTTCTAATAATTAAACTACTTTAAATTCATTAAGATAATAAAATAATTCCGTGCTTTGTTATAATTGAGTACTTTGTCAAGCTGTCCGACAACAAAGCCTAAAAATATTATATTTATATAAATCGTACATAAACTTAAATTTATTTGTTGGACAGTTCGTTCTCTCTCAAATCACTCAATTCACCTCGGTGATGCTATGTAGCATTCATTTAGCGTCGGCCAAGCTTACCTTCATTGCTGACGTAAAGCGACACCAAGGGACTATTGACTATTGGTTGAGCAAGGTGTTAGTCACCTCAGAGATGGACAGCAGAGGACTCCCGGCGTCCGGTTTGGAATCTGTGGGACAGTTGGCACCATTCCCACTGCCGCCGATGATCCCACGTGGTGGTGGTGGTGGTGGTGCGGAGGGTGGTACAAGACATTGCTGTTGTTGTTGCTGGTGCTGTTGTCCACCCCGGTGCCCATGCCCATGCCTGCCGCCACCCCCGTCCCCGTTCCCGCAGCTGACGGTGGCGTGCTGCAACCAAATGGACGGTCTCCCCGTTATCTTACGTGTACTAAATTGGGCTTCTCCCGCTACAGATCTGGTACAACACATTGAGCAAGAAATTGGCCAGAAATCTGCTTTTTAATGTTATTGCAAAAACTTTCTTAATAACTCGACCCGAATTAAAAATATTGGACAATTGCAAAGTTTGATTTGCGATCCAACATCAAGTAGTTTACTTATAAAACGATCGACCGTCCAATTACGTCTTATTTATTTCTTAAACATACTTTTCTTGGAAAACAAGATTGAATCGGATGCAATTTCCTAATCATGTAAAAACTATTGTTGTTTTTTTTTTACGTAACACTTGCGTGTTTGGCTTATTCTTTGATTGATGACGTTGTCGAACAATCGTTTAGAGTAACCATCATATTGCCGGAGCTCAACGTTATTAAACTCTTATGATTCTTATAAAGTGGTAGTAAACTTTATTATAATTATTAAAATTAAGGGGGTATGACACCTTTGAGCATGAAATTTAACCTCTTTTTCACGATTTGTTTTAACATATAAGGAATAGCTAGAGCAATCAAAAATCGGCTTTAAGGGGTCTTTTTATTATACATTGAAGATGTAAAAAAATTTTTTTTTTTATATAAAATCATGTTCGTACACCCTGTCAAAAAAGGCCGTGTGCGTCACGGGGGTCCAGCTGGTGTACACGATTTCGGCTGACTGGTATGACCTAGAATAGAAATCCAAAAAAATTCTTAATCTGTGATAGATTGGCTATGGAGGTACGTAGGATTTTTGAAAAATACTAATTTTTGCGAAATTGACACTAATTTGAACAAAAGTGTCCAAATTTACACTGAAAAATCGTGTATAAAATTGGTTCCAAAAAAAAAAAACTAACAATCCAATTTAAAAACGGCTACGTACCTCCCATAGCCAATCTATCACAGATTAAGAATTTTTTTGGATTTCTATTCTAGGTCATACCAGTCAGCCGAAATCGTGCGTACACCAGCTGGACCCCCGTGACGCACACGGCCTCTTTTGACAGAATGTATTTTATATACAAACAAATTTTTTTTTACATCTTCAATGTATAATAAAAAGACCCCTTACAGCCGATTTTCGATTGCTCTATTCCTTATATGTTAAAACAAATCGTGAAAAGAGTTGATGCTCAAAAGTGTCATACCTCCTTAAACTGATGCAAAAATAAATTTTTAATTATGCATGCATTTGCTTTCACAATGTACTAAATAAACAAGTATAAATCATAGAAAATTTACATCCATAAGTGTAAATATTCGCATAAAAATTCAAATATATTTTTATATTATAAACTGTTTAATTGATAGAGATGTTCGAGTACTTAAAATTATCAAGTATTCGAACCTCTTCGAGCCGAAGTATGTCAATCTGTTTATTTTGCAATTGTGATTTTATTTTTCAATGCGATAATGCTTTTGTATTACGAACAATCTGCAAATAACAGATTTTGTATGCAATAAACAATACTAATTATTAATGGTTTCAAGATTCAAATATAATATTTCAAAAAGTATCTCAAAAAATAATATTAAATCCAATTTATATAACGTTCTGTTTATACATGATATAAAAGTGAAAAGTTTTGTATGGAATTTAATTTTTCCTTAAATAGAAATTATTTTAGCATTGAAACCACTCGTATATAGCAATAGCATCTCACATTCAATCTTTAAGTTTAAGATGATCAATCCTCCGATTTGCTAAATTTGCCTTAAAAGTGCTCAATATTTGTTTCATTTTCTTAAAAAGTTTACTATTTTAACCCATTTTTGTATTTGAAATATAAATATAGCAAAAACTGTAATTTAAAGATTAAGTCGATCCGATTCAAGAAGCAAAGATAAAATAATAAAAATCAATAGTGTTCTCAAAGAGCCAAGATCGGTATTGTACAGTTGCAAGTTTAAAAAGCGCAAGCAATGATATATATATTTCTTCGGGAGTTTGATCACCTTACTGTAAATGACGACGAAAAATTATAATAAAATCTGTGAGGCAGCAGTGACACTCACTGGGGCGTGTGCCTTGGTGGTGCGGGGTGGTGATGGTGGTAGGGATAGTACTGGTAGTGATGGTGTTGCACTCCTTGCCATACCTCGGAGCCCGCTTCCCCATGTCCGCCATGGCCCGGATGAGAGTGTGTGTAACCAATCGTGCTGGCGGCGGCGGCAGCTGCCGCAGCGGCAACTGCGGCTGCTTGATATTGCGACGTCGTGACAGGGTATTGTTGCTGATGCTGCTGTTGCTGCTGTTGTTGCTGCTGCTGCTGCTGCTGCTGCTGCTGATGGTGATGTTGCTGTTGCTGTTGCTGTTGCTGTTGCTGTTGCTGTTGCTGTTGCTGTTGCTGTTGCTGTTGCTGTTGCTGCTGCTGCTGCTGCTGCTGCTGTTGAGATTGTTGCGTTTTGTTGTTTCTTGGCGGACTTGGCGCAGTCACTTGTTGATCCGTCGGGGAGGTTTGTCGCCATTTGCAGTCCCCGTTCATGGAGTTCATCTCCGCGAGCGACTTGAGCGGATCGCCGGTAGTGTTGGTCGAGTGCGTGGACGAGTGGGTCGAATGCGGCGTCGGGGGACTGTAGCTGCCGTTGTTTCTGGGCGGTGTGCGTGACGGCGGCGCGCCCCACATCAACACAGTTTGTCGCGGCGCCTCGGCATTGCTGTACACCTCGGTTTTTACGTCCTCGATTTTCGGCGTCAGCATACCGTTGGCCGCGCTGGTCACCGGCGAGCTCCCGGCGGAATTGCTGGATGACGCGCCACCCTCCAGAGAGTGCCTGCTCCCGGCGCGCACCGCATTCATATCGGTTGTCGTTGGATGCATCGTGGACACGCTCGCCACGGGACTGGCGGCGTAGGGTGAACCGCTGACGCTTCCGGGGTGTCTCGTCTCCACGTAGCTGTATTTGGGCGACTCGCCGCTACCGAGTTGCTGGCAGTAGAGCTTCTCCTCCGTCTTACTGGTCAGCTGATGGGTCTCGTACGTAGGCAACGACACGTCGATGAAGCCATTATACGCGGTGCCGGTGTGATACTCCGGATAATATGAGCCCAACGGCCTGTATTGAAACAGGTTCTCCGTCGCAGCTGTGAGATACCTATGTAAAAAAAAAGATTTAGCTGCAATGTAAAGTTCTTTGTCGATGTGTATCTTCTTTTTCATTATACATTCGCGTTTTCATATATATAGCGATTGATGTTTGAAGTGGTTTAATTTAAATCTCGAAATGTTTAAGATTAGATACTCTCAGTCACCTCACCTGTTATCTAACGCGCTCGCTGAATAGAGGGTCTGATGATAGTTGCCCGTGTGACCGATGTAAGTCGTCAGGGATGGATCGGTGCTCGCCGCCACCGCTGTGGGCGGGTACGGTGTCGGGTACATGGTATTCAAATTACTGTACGCCGCAGCGACCGCGGCCGCCGTGCTGGTATCCGCTGCGAGATAATCCACGGACGCGACTGTGGGAGTCACCGGTGGCGAGACCGACGACTGAGCGGAGAGTTTGGTGCGCTTGCGTGTGCACGTTGTGAGGAAGTCCCGCAACTGCGTCTTATATCGCCTGTTCACTCTCTGGGGCGCCGGTTGCGCCGGTAACGTCGGCGTCATGACCGACCCCGTCAGGGTATCGCTGTCCGAGAAGTAGCTGTTGGTCAATCCGGCGTCCAGATAGCTCACCTTAAAGTCCATCGTACGTTTACCGAGCAGGTCTCTACCTTCCTCTTCCCTGAAATGTGAATTAATTGTATCGCTGCCCTCGCTCGTCTCGGCGTAACCGAACGTAACGTTGAAACTTACATGAGAGGTCGATGAGTACTCAGCACGAAATCTGGTTTCGAGTTTTTGTAGACCAGCCTGGAGCTAGTCTGCAACCACTGCCATCCGCCGTCCTTTGTTTGAAATCTGTAGGCTATCATGCCTGATGCACCGGTTTTTAATACTAAAAGAAGAAAAAAAATAGATTAAAATTGTACCAATATTTGCTAATATCTAATTTCGTAAGATAATTCGATGTCGCTTCGGCAAAATCAGCTTTGCTATCAACGAAATTTTAACATCATCAAAATATTGTATAAAATAATTGCAGGTAATACCTAATATTAATTCGCTTTTAGTTACATTTCGTATATTTTATAATTATTATTAATTAAGAACAAAGGAAATATTTATTCAAAAGCGGATTTTTTTATTTTCTGCTGTTCTCTAAATAAAGTTATTTTAGCCGCGGTAAATATAAAAATGGACTTACATTCTTGATGTGCGCTGGCAACGTAGGCCAGGTCGTCATAATGGACTAGATCGTAGCCACCAAGATTCGTTATTTCCGCATCGGAATACCCTAGGAGCATTTTTCCTTTTTGATCCATCGTCACGAGCGCGAGATCCAGCTTGTGTTTGCTCTTAAACATCACTTCTTTCTGCGGCACCTCCAGGAGCGATGGCGGCCCAAACGGTGTGCACAGGGCGAACAGGGCCAGCGGTGGCTCTTCCGTCTTCCGGTTCTGGCCGTGAAGTACTTTAACTCGGCCCCTGATGTCGAGACGCTGCAATAAATAATTCGTAGTGTCTATAAAGTGATGACAAAAAATATCGTACAACTAAATTTTGTTGCACAAAAAACCGTGATTGCTTGGTGCAGAAATATCGTTATAGATATCCATTGCCCATTGCATTTCACTCGTTTTGAACGATATTTAATTCTTCAACTTTTAGAGAGTATTACGTATAATATTTTATTATATGATATTCTTGGAGTGCTCGTAGTTTCATTATAGAACGCAACATCCGCAAGTGACAGATCGAAGGCGCCCGTGGCGCTCTCTTCTAACAGGACAGGATCTCACGTAGATGGAGCGGTCGCAAAAAACGGCAGAAGCACACGGTAGCTAGGTACGTCCCGTCGCGAAGGATGCCGCCAAGGGCAGGTCCCGTGGAGGAGGTGGTGGTGGCGGTGCGCCTCCACGCGCCGTAAACTCTTTTACGATTACAGTTTCATTTTCATAAACGTCAAAGCGGCGCCGTTTTTGTCGAACTTTCGCGAGAACTCGGCGCGGCGCGGAACTCGCTTCTCTCGCTCTCTCTCGCGCGCGCGCCCCGCGTCCTTTACCCAGGATAATACCGCCGTCCGGCCGCGTTCGACACCGAGGTATACCTGCGCGCGTCCGCGGTGTGTTTGCCGTAAGATAATTAGTGTTTTGCCGCGTCTTCGTACTCCGGCTGCCCGACCTTCCCTTCCTTTTCCCTCGTCTCCGTCCTCTCCTTCCCTCCCTCCCGTCTCGTCCGGGGAGAACCTGGTTTTGTTTGGCCCTTGATTTATACCTTTTCTTGAACGCCGTCGGGACAACGGTACCAACGATGGACAGCTCGGCCGTCCGGACGAATTATCGTTTCAATCTTCGCCGCGCGCTGTCACGGTTCATTGGCTGGGTCCATGATTATACACGTCCAGCTTTTACGCGGGGAATATCGGCCTCACGGCCTAGATTTAAGGCCGTTGACGTAAGCGCTGTTCAAAATTCATCCGGGAATATTCAGGAAATCTGTCGAGCACCGGGTGCTTCGCCAGGAATGATCGTTGCGAGAGAACGAGAGCCAATCTGACGCGCCACATTTCATCGTACAAACCAAGCGACATTTGTATCGCTTTAGTGAAAGTTGTTGATACTCGATAAAACAACGTTTAAGTTGGCGACACACACCTATAGTGTTATCATATATAAAAATTATAATGTAATTCGATTGTATTGACGTGCGTCCGATGTCCCGCGAAAATTACGAAGAGATTGTTGAAACCGATACTTCGTGGACAACAATTTAACACATTCCTACGCGGTTTCAGCTCGATGGATGGCAGGTCGAGAGGGTAAGTAGGAAACAACCCGGGAGAGAGGATCTGGAAGAGGAGATGGACGGGGAAAAAAAGCAATTACGCGAGAGAGCGGGAGAGCATGTGGCGGTGTTATGGAACGGAGAGGAGAGTTCGCTCCTCTTCCCTTTACGACAGTGAAATTATTAATTACTGTTTTGTATGCCGGCACGTCGCTTTTGGGAACCGTGAAGGAACGTCGTCCTGATGGCTCCTACCTGGCTTGGTCCTTGCCTGTGGTAGCCAGCGCGCATGCCATTTGTTGTAATTACGTGGCGCATTTGCCGCAAAGATTTCGAGATCGTTTACGTGCTTTCACGAAGGAGTGCCCGAGATAGGATTAGAATCTCTCGGTTCCCAAACAAACGCAAATATACCTTAAGAAATAAATTCATGTCGAATAAATTATTTATATTACATATTGATATGGTCATTAATAAATTTTAAATAATTTTTTACTCTTGAAAAAAATTAAGATATTTGATTCTAATTTCAAGTTTTTAAAGTTATTTAAAAGTTTAATTAAATATAATTCGACTTCAGTTTTACACATGAAGCTACTTAATTTAAAAATTGAAATTAAAAAACTGACAGCCCATTGAATTTATAATAAATCAATTTTAATGAAAAAATATCAGGATGATTTCTAATAAATATTATATGTTGAGCATATCTTGAAAATCCGTTTTCGTCGCTCTGAATTGTGTGCGTTAGTGCGGTTAAAAATGTAAGATACGCAAAAGTACAAGCGATGCGGCATTAAGCAGCGTAGATATACGTACCAGAAAACCGGATGTATTGTCGAGAAGACAACGGAAGCGAACCGTGAAGCTACGTTCGAGCAGATGACAATGCTGGGACGAGAGTGCGTCGTGTAACGGCAGGCTTGCACTTTCGGCAGGCAGGAAAGAATTCCACATTAATTGCCGTTGCAATTCCTCCCGGTCTTCACTGTGCACCAGTTCGTATACACTCTGGTGGACGATGTCAGACTAGAAAAAAGGAAGGAGACAGATTTTGTTAGCGGATTTATTTATCATTGTTTGTTCTTCAATATTTAGCCAGTGCACGCTTTATGTTTGCAGTGCTTTGCTTTCTAAGTCATATCTCTTTTCAATTTAATTAACATTTTTTCCTCTTTTCAATAAATTTCTCTTTTATCTCTTAATATATTTCGTACACTGCAAATATAATAAAAATGAATAAATTCTGAATACCATAATTAATTTTTTTTATCCATCTTAATTTATTTTTTCTTTAAAATATTTTTGTAACTTTTATTATATCTATTCACTTTGTGTGATTTATTTTGCCCACTGTAATTTGTACTTTTACGTTTCTGAAGAGAATCCAATTGTACGAAACGTAAAAATAGATTCACACCATGTGATTACGCACATTTGGTTTACTAAATCACCAAATATTACGTAATTTTTTTTATCAACAAAACACGTCTGCGAAACCGAACGGGTGATACATATATCACGAAGATTTGTGGCCGAAAATAATAAAAACAAAACGTGAGATTCGCTTATCCGCGACACGCGCAATACAGATTTTATTGCGTCCATACATAATTAATGCTCGTTTATTCGCAGTTTAGATACCGGCTATAAAACGAGTTAATAATAGTGCTCGCGCTCTTTGCCTCGCGGGCACCTGACATTCGCGTTTATCCAATCTAAGAATTCGTGCATACATTCTATCGTGTGTCACGAACGTGCGCGAACTCCGGGCCATTATTTACGATTAACTCTTCGACTACCGTTTTCCTCGCGTCAATCCTCGTCGCAATCTCGTTTACGTTGCCTTTGTACCACGGAGGACCACGGTGCGTAGAAAGATTGCTACATGACGATCAGACTTGTCTAAACTCCAAGTAAGCCAAGACGGGTTTCCGCGTTGTTTATATTTGCGAAATATATCGACCCGTTTCCGTGTCAAAATGATCACTTTTGAAACAGAGGAAACGATTTTAATCAGCTCGGAATAATTACAGTCCAGAAAATTGAAAGACCAAAGAGTCATAGGGTTTAAAAAATTTGCGACATCTTCGGAGATTATATATTCTTTTAAACATTAAATTTAGAAATTTTATGAATTAAAAAAAACTTATATAAGTAATGATAAAAATAATCATAGATAATAGAAAATTGTATTAAAAATTCTTATTTAAAATAATCATTTTCGAGGCAAAAAACCGGCTGGAATTTAATTAGCTTGAAATTTATTGCAATTCAAGAAATTTATGACCAAAGTATTGCATAAAGATTTGCATGTCTTCAGAGATATGCTGTCTTAAATATTAATTTTTATAAATTTTATAAATTTAAAAAAGAGAACTTATGCATATGCATATAAATATATAAAAGTAATAAAAAAAAACATGTATATAAAAATATTACAGGTAATGTAAAAAATTTTACTTAAAAACGTGCAAATTTAATTAATATTTTGTATGTAGTATGTACTAATTGTACCACATGTAAATATAATATCTGTATTTTTTATATGGTACATTTTAATCTTTTTAAAGCAAGATAATATATATGTTAAGGTGTTTCTGCAATAATAGCAGTGGCACAACTATAAATTGCATTTCTGATAGAATTTAACTACGATAAACATGGAACTTTAAGTTTTAAGGCTGTTCAACCGTATTAGCAGAGTGGCGCAGTGGAAGCGTGCTGGGCCCATAACCCAGAGGTCCGTGGATCGAAACCACGCTCTGCTAGATTTTTTCTTTTTTTTTTTTCTTTTTTTATATATATATATGTATATAAATTTAAGTCAAAAATATATATATAGTTTGTAGATAAATATATTCATAAATATATTATTGTAGAACGTAATTTAACGATTTTTGCAGGCGTAAGAAGAGCATTACTTGTTATCATATATCGTGATGTAAATTTTAATTCTGCGATTTCTACAGAATTTCCGCCTGTTGTGTTGAGAGAATAAACTAAGTGTATCGGCAAAATATCAGCAAAAATGTCAACTTGCTGAAAATTTTTTAATTTAGAAATTCATTAGATTGTTAATTACGAACTAAAAATCTTTCGTATCTATTTCAACAAAATAATTTGATCACTCTTTTTTCACTCAACAACATATTTTGTTAATAATTATTTTTAATGAAATTTTCAATAAATAAAACCTATAGATGTTTCAAAGAGAGTATGGAGAGAAGATTGTTAACAAACATCGTAAAAGCTCTATAAAGCACCGAACCGTAGTAATAGTATCTCTAGGATCCTCGGGTCGCAACCGGGCGCTTCGCGCGGCATTGGCGATCAATGCCGTCACACAGAATTACATAACAATTTCAAGTGGAAAAACATGAGAAGTGGCAAGCACGATCAATGCTCTCTTTCTCTCTCTTTCGCATCGTTGTCGTCGTTGTTACTGTCTCGCAAATTCTCGCTTATGCGACCAGCAGCAGCAACAGCAACAAACGCGACGGGGAGCGCGCGTGGCTAAACATGGAAGTCGTGAGATTGCGGCGCCGCTGATATACCTAGGCACGAACGTACGTAGGTAGAGGTATAATACACCCGCTGGTCATGTACACGGGAGAGATACAACGCAGGTCCGGCGTTAGAAACGTAGCTCTGGTAGCCGAGGGAAGTCGCCTCTCTCGTATCGTACTCTCTACCCGCGTGATTTATTATATTATTCGCCGGCGAGTGCGAGCACCCAAGCTGACAGCCGTGACCAGGTAATGGCCGATGGAGAGAGAGTCAATTCGATCTGTTGGAGAACTCACGGCCTAGAGCTGAACTCGGCCAGAGGTTTGGATGCGTGTGCACAGCGTCGATTTATCGGATTAAAAGTCATGCGCGTTACACCACCTCGACCTGGCCAAGATCGCTTCATTATCAGTCCTGTTACGTGAAGTAATAAGTATATCCTTGAACACCTATATCTATACGTCATGTAAGATGCTCTTCGCAGCGAGCGCGATGCGTCTTGTATACATTTTGTATTTATATTTTTTGGAGAAAGACAAATAGAGGGTGCCTAGTTTATAATACATTTATAATTTTTATAATTTATTGCTCGCAGTAAATGAAATTTTTCTGATTTAATATGTCGTAATAAATGACATTTTTATAATTTAATATTTATAATAAATTTAATGTATAAAATATATATGCATTAAATTTGTATTAAATTATGTTTGTTATTTTATATATAAAATTTAATACAAACATAAGCACTATCTTCCTAATAACTACCTAATAATACAATGTACTAATATTTACATTACTGTCCGAATATTATGTTATACTTTCTGTCTTAAAATTAGCAAGGGCGATACTCTGACGAGCGACGGGACAGCAGCATAACACATCGAACGCGCGTCCTATCAATTTCTATTACAGTTCTTCGTGAGCCGCGTGGAGCTACGTGGCGTAGAAAATTGTACTTCTTCCGTGCGCGGACTCATTGCTCTCGCCGGAGACTAGTCCCGGATTAATTATGCGCGATAAAGTGCGTCGGACACGTGTAGCTACATGTGCCGTACGCGAGCCAGTGTCGCGGTACGCGACGTCACGGCCGATCAGATATTTTCTGAAATAATGCCGCTCGGTTTTGCCGAGTACATCCCACGTCCGAGGATGAGGCCTCTTCCTGTTTTTGCCCCCACGTGTCATCCCCGACGCTCGGTTGCAGTTCAGTTTATACCTCTTGGGTCGATATGGAGGAAATTACTATGGATCTGGAATCTGCTGTGTCCGTAATATATCACTGTAATGGGCGATGTATCAACTTGATGGGTTTATGCAATGTCATTAAAATTACCGCAATAATGTAATAATTGTAATTTAATTGTTACAATGAATGCGCTGTCATGATTTTAATTCGCAAAGGTATTCAGAAGATTACGACATGGATGGTGCTTCAAAGCACCAAAAGACTTACAGAATACATATTTATATTCCCAACATTTATTCCTACCGTTGAGAAGCTCGGCTGTTTTATATCGAAAATTATGACACAGTCGACCATTTGGCATGCCTTTCATCACGATTTAATAACGAGATAATATATATTAATATCATCACCCTATCCGCAAGTTTATTAAATTCATTAACGACTCGCGCGCTCTGACTTGAGTCCCGAGTAAGTACAACAACATTCGCGTCGCAAGCGCAAGTTACATATCTCGTATACACGATGGATTATAATCGTCAAGATACGGGCGCCTAAGAACGTTCGATATCGACAGCGAGAGCGCAATTTCATCGCGAGACGTTTCCCGGTGCATTCACGCCGATCGTAAAACTCCGAATCCCAATAAATATGATGAGGGGGAGAGGGGGAGAAGAAATTCTCGACGAAACCCGCAGGTAAGCTGGGGAAAGATAGGAGTCCCCTGCGAGGAGATGAGAGAGAAAAAGAGAGAGAAAGAGAGAGACGAGTCCTGGCTCGCCGTGAGAGCCAATGAATTCGAGCGCGGACCGTTTTCCTTCTTCTTCTTCTCCTTCTTTTTCCTCCTTTTCTTCTTCCTCCACCTCCCTCTCTAGTCGCAACCCCGCTGCGATTGCGCGAGAGCCGCTCTAATTTTAATTAAAGATTACACACGATTTCCGTGGTAATCGCCGTTCGTACCTCGTATCCCGAACATACAGTGGACGTGTAATTGCACCAGCCGTGTATTCCACCTTCGTCTTGGTGCCCCTTCATTCCCGCACGCATATGTATATAGCAGGAACGAGAATAAACCCCACTTGTAATTCTCATTGATGCGTACGACGCGGTCGATTATTTTCTGCGCGCCGCGGCCGTTAGAACGCGCTTGTTTATCTCGCAATTGCACTCGGCAGAATTTTATCAATAGACAGAACTTATAATCTTTTCGAACGAATAATACTCGCTATTTATTAAAGAAATGATCTACCTTCTTTTATGACATGTAATTACAGATATTCAAATATTTTTAGAAATTTTTATGGGCAACTTTTAGTGGGCACATAATATTAATTAAGATTGCGATGATATAAGTTCTCTAACCTTATTAAAATAAACAAGATAAATAATTATAATCATTAGACAGAAGCTTGATACATAGATAAATTGTTTTATAGAATAAAAATTAAAATAAAGCAAGTTGTTGTTGCTTGTAGAATATTTTTATTTAAAAATTTTTTTTTAAGATAAAAATATTTATATTACAATATTATTTTAAGATAAAAAAACAAAAATTTCTGATTGGTGAATTAAACTTCAAGAACACAAGCAGACAAAAAGATTTTACTATTCCAATCGTTCAACTTCAATGAGTAAATTCTTTGATTAATATTCAGATATCAAGGTATTTAATAATATGTAAGAAATTTATAAGAAAGGGGAGACAGATTGACGAAATTAAGCTTGGTTCTACAAATAATTTATACTTCAATGTTGCTGAAGAATATATATACAGAAATGCATTTCCCGTCACACGCAAACGTAATCGAATCTCATTGCGACTGAATAAATTCTTTACGTTTATCCGTGTGCTATTTATTATAATTGGAATGAATAACCAATTCGTTATTTATTGTGCCATTGTCCATTGATTGCTGTTATTATACGCCGCCCATTTAGTACAGAGAAAAGGATAGCGCGCGGAGCGTAGAGTTTTCTGGGATACGTTGTTTTGCATAACGTAGTCGAGGTCAGGCGGTGTATTTTTAACCCTTTAACCACACAGTATGCATCGTCGGCCGCGCGCTGTTACATTTGATTCTAATAGCACGTTTCGCCAAAATACTTCGACAATTCAACAATTGCGTCTCCCGATGCGACGCATAAACGAGAACGTTGGCAAATAACGCCGCGCAATGTAACGCCTACTGTAATATCTCGAAGCGATTCCGCGGTAATATACGAGTCCAGCTCTTAAAATCGTCGATCGATAGAGGGCAAGCCGAAGTGTAAATTGCCCTTAACGCCACCGCGGCCGCTTTATAAACGGCCCGCAATTACATCTTACGTCGTAATAGTTTGTCGTCACGTACCAACGCATAATAGGCCTCCAATCTGGGCGATCGCTCTCGTTAAGTGGCCTAATCACAAATTATATTTTAATCGTCGGTCGATACGGAGCGCCCTCCGCCGCCGCGGCCGCCACCTCCCCCCCTCCCGCCTCCCCCCGCCACCCTCCAGGGTCGACTTGACGAGGATATAATTGCACGCTCACGTGCCCGTGCTTCTTACGCAAATTATAACCGGACTCTGTGTCAACCGTCGCTGACAAACGTCGGAGGACGGCCCCAAGAAACTCTCTGATTCGTATCACACGAATAATCAATGTAATTCCATCCCCCCGCCCTGCTCAAGGGGATCCTATAGTGGCGGTAGTTACCGACATTTTTTCATTTTAAGGAATTTTTGAATTGGCTTTACAGAATTGCAAGTTTTTGGTCTAGAATTAAAGTACGCACAAAAATCTACATCGCGTTGTATGATTTCATATCGGGAACAAAAAAAAATTAAAAATTTTACTAATTTGGGCACATACAACTGTCATCTGACGACAATAACAAAATTACTGCAGTTTATATATATATAATGACACCAAGGCGACGTAGGGACAACATGTAGGAACAATATCGTGTAAATAAAACTAAGATTCAACGTCTAGAAAAAAAGATTCCGTAAAATGAAGTTTTATTAAGCAAAAGCACATTTAGGTTGACAGGATAAGCAGTATTGCGTGTAGCGAGAGATGGCGCAGCAATCGAACAAAGACAGATGCCTCTGGTTAGACAAGGACAGACATAGATATATAACATAGAAAACAGGATTAGAAATGTTGACATTACCGACGTCGAGGAAGTTCGGCCTTCGCTATAGGATCCCCTTGTTTTCTTGGAAGCGCGTTTCAGCGAATTGCAAAAGCCCACCCGTTATCGATACATATTAAACATTCCCGAACGATATCAGCTGCTAGTCCTTCGCCGTAACCTCCTCTCCGCGCGACGGAGACGAACGTAATTTACACGTGTGATACGTTAATGCGATTGCTCGTACATTCAAGGGCGTTTCAGCATGTAGGGCGCTTCTCTTTTTTTTTAGGCACGTAATTACTATATTTAATTACATACTATGGATAGGATGTACGTCTCTGGCTAATATATTATATATATATATTTTTTTTACGATTTTAGGCTGATGTCATTATGATGTTAATAAAAAAATAACAGTTTCTTCTTCACCATTTAATAAATTTTAACAATCATTTCTTTTTTCGAAATATTTTACTTGTTCAACACTGAGAAAAAGGTTTCTTTGGACCAAATAAGGCTCGTTAACAGATAATAAATGCATGGTTGGATACGGCGAATCGAATATTTTGTTGAATCAATTGAATATTTCGTAATAGTTAAGGAATATAATTGCTCAATGCTGCGCAGTGCGCGGCGAGAGGTTTTGGCTCGCGCCCACTACGCGGCGCATCGCCGGTATTTTCACTCGTAATTAACCCTTCGCCCGCATAGGTTTTTTTAGCACCTTTACGCCGCATAGGTGGGTCGTTTTCGCCCTAACGTTTTTTTTTAAGTGTTAAAATGTTACAAAAAATCTGAAAAAATTCATGGAGGTAATTCAAACCTTCAATTTGAAGTAATCATAAAATTATAAACAATTTAATTTTTTCACATAATTGGTATTAAAAAAAATGGAGCAACTAGGGGTAAAATCATTTGTTTACTCAAAAAATCATGACTTTAAGACAAATAAAGATATCGAAATGAATAAAAAAAGAAATTGAAGGGAAAGAGTGTAGCTTTCATAAAAAAAATATTGCATGCAATTATTTTGAAATTAAATGCTTAAGTTTGCGACCTCAAAATTGCCAATAAATTAGCTCCAAATTTCGTAGTTAAAACAGTAATAAATATTTAATAATAAAAAAATTAGTAATAAAATAAGTAATAACTTAATAGTTAAGTATCCCAACATTACTTTATTGTTTATCTAAAAAAATACATTAATGTAAGTCGACCGATCGCTGCGCCATTTTTGTCGAAACACTGAACAAAAACATTTTTGTAATTTTTTTTGCGGTCAGATGTTTTTATAAGACTTCTACGGACACAATGAACACTTTAAAACAAAACACACAAAAAAAATTCTTACGTTTTTGGGCAACGTTCGCCGCACAGATGGGTCGTTTTCGTCCTTTCAAGAATTGACGTGTCTCCTGTGACGGTCGGAGGGGGACTGGCGCCTTGAAACTCGGTAGGCGGGTTCTCGAGAAGCATAACTTTCTTTACGGATGCGCAGTGGCGCCTTTTCTACCCGTTTTCAAAAGTTATAAACATTTGATTTTTGCCCGGACGAAAACAACCCACCTATATGCGGGCGAAGGGTTAAGATTCAACATCGACCCCTATATCTAGGGGCAGCTCGACAGGGTTTCTCCAGTGTTCTTAAGTTCGCTCGTGGCGGGCAGCTGACCGCCACAGCCTATAACAACTTATGTTTTTCTCTACCTTGCTTTTTATATCCACGACTACAACAGACGTCTTGTTCTTTGCCATCAACCATATTCTTGATAAAATATAATCGGATAAGATTTAATATTGGATCAACCGTCTATAAATTAACAAACGGAATTTTTGGATCAGATGTTTTTCAATTTTTGGATCGGATAACTTTGCAACTAGATATAATTTTGTGCCAAAATTATATTCCTTAACTATTAAGAAATATTTAATTGATGCAAAAAGATATTCGTTCGTGCCAATATCAGATTCATTAACTATTAAAGTACATTAATTTGGGACAACAGAATATTCACTATTATCACAAACCAACGATTGCATTGATTCAACAAAATATTCGATTCGCCGTATCCAACCATGAGCCTTATTTGGTCCAAAGAAACCTTTTTCTCAGTGAAAGAATGGGTACACTGAGTATCTACCATGAAGAATTTCAGCGCGTCAATATCGCAATATGCATATCCTCTAAATGTGTTTCAACACCCAGCTTGATCGCGGCAACTCTTTTCTCCTTTATCTTACCTACTCAAATTTATCAGGGAACGCAGCACATAGAACACGCAAAAAGTTATTCAATTCTGCAGCGAATACAACATTAGCTTCGCGATATTAGCGAAATAATTACAGATATCCTTCCGATCGACTTATTGTTAGCTGAGTTAATCATGTGCAACCGAATCAGTATTACGCTGAGTTGCAGGTATCGAGCGTGTAAATTATATAGCATCGTAGCGCCGACTATATACGCGCCGCCATTGTCTACGTTTTAAATGAACGTACTTGATCGCGATACAACGGGCAAATTTAATACTTTTATCGCGGAACCTTTAGAAAAAAAAAGACGAAATCGTTTGGCGCTTCTCACCCAGGATTTAATTACCTGTGACAATATAATAAGGCCTGATATGATCGTAGCTGACGCATTGCGTAACGTGTTGTTAATATTGAATTTTTCATCGTATAATATTCGCGTGCGATATGTAATGCGAAATAATTACGAAGCATTTTAATTACACAACCTGAATTAAGGTATATACGCGTGTCATTATCTCTGAGTTTACACAGATAATGGCGAGCTTATATTATCATTAAGAGATGCGACAAATTTTCAAAGTGGACATTTAAATATAACAGTCAACATTATGTATTAAAAGTTACACATATCGCAATATTAATATGAACGAGATGAGTGGACAAGTAAATTTGGAATTTGCTATAAACGTGACAATGACAAGCGCATGTTTTTCAATTCGGTGACAGACGATCTGATGCAGCAATACTCGTATGCAATTTTATTGCGTAATTAGCTCGAGATTGCGCTAATTAAAGCTCCGGCTTACGGCAATTAAAGTCTCTGGAAATCTACCGCTGGTTTGAAGCGAGATGAATTGCCTTATTCCTACATTAGGAATTATTCATCTACCTTAATAGCGCTAATAACATACAAAACGCGTAGCTTTGTAATTGCATTTTTTTCTTAATCGCTTGTTGTTCCTTAAGTAACTGCGATATTTGGGATGCTTAGAGTAATCGTTCTTTCCTGTCTTTAGAGCATTCGCGATGTTCGGCGCAAATGCCCGACCTTGGATTCCAAAGGCGTATAAATTTGCATCGGTAATATTGGTTAATAGCCAATCGAATATCCATTCTAATAAAAATACATTCCATTTTATGAATCCATAGACATTCCGACAGGAAATGGCCTTCAACAGTATCCACACAATAACATCGTTATGCAAATATTTGAGGTATTTATCCGTACCAGATCTAGACAATTTACAATATTAATTTAATACGATTTGAGAGAAATAAATATGCAAATTTTAAAATATATTTTTCATTAGTTCAGTAATAAAATATATACTTACGTAAATGACGTTATTTCTATAAATTTCGCTTTTGAATTTAGACATTTCATAGATTTATATATATATATTCGATTGTTTTATATATTTTATATATTTTATTTTATTTATTCAATTATTTCGAATATTTTATTTTACATATTTTTTAATAGATATTATATATATTCAGTAAAAATTTCTTGCAGCGTCCCTAACGTGAACTAATGTGCATTCGTACGATCGTTTGCATCGTCCGTGCATTTATGCAAACTCATTTCGCATTTTCACATATTCCTAGGCGAATTTAATTAATTACAGTACCAAACCGATGTCATCCGCGCGCGAGACAGCTTCTCCGCTGATCCGTTGTCTCTTTCTCTCTCTCTCTCTCTCTCTCTCTCTCTCTCTCTCTCTCTCTCTCTCTCTCTCTCTCTCTCTCTCTCTCTCTCTCTCTCTCTCTCTCTCTCCCCCCCCTTCTCTCTCTCTCTCCCTCCCTCTGTCTCTTCTTTTCTTTCACTGCGCGCCCGAGCATCGTTTATCTCTTTTTCCAGCTTTTTTTCCGTGCTCACCGGGTACACGCGAGAGAGGCCAGTCGCCAGTCACCGACGGACGGCGCGGCGGCGCGACGGCGGCCACGATCCGGTAAGGTCCGTCCGTATAACGTTTGTTACCATTGCTCGTTTAAATAATCTCGAAACATGCGTCCACGGACGAGAGAGTGAGAGAGAGAGAAAGAGAGAGAGAGAGGGAGAGCGGGGAGAGAGGCCCCGCGCGCTCGTGCGCGGTCACGGATGGCTTTACGATCGGCCCTCGTCGTTAATTAAGAGCTTGTAATTATTTAGTGGTGGACGCTAGCGCACCCCCGCCGGCATCGGCGCGGCCTGGGCTCTCTCCGTCGGCCAAAGAGAGAGACTTGATTTACATTCCTGCGAAGAATGCGTCGGCCTCGCCTTCCTTCGCTCTATTTTCTTTTTCTACTCTCACAACACCCCCGCGCTCCCTCTCTCTCTCCCTCTCGCACGCCAGCTACGTTCGCCGCAGAACTCGCTCATCGCTGGGCCTCTCCGTCGCTCTTTCCATCACGGGCCGCTCATATCATTTTCGTTTTTCTTACCGTCCCTTGAACCCTCTCGTCGGCTCCTATTTCGCAAACCTGTGACCGTCGCATCGCGTTGCCTCGGTGACACGATTTTGAGACCGAGATGGACTTCCGAAGCGAAATGCTACCGTGAAAAGTATTTTATATTGAATAAGATATAAAATTATATAAAGAATGAGATGTAAATAATATGAAGAATGAATAAAGATGATTCCTAAAACACCTAATTTTTTGAAAAAAGATTTTTCTATAATATTTCTAGAAAAACTTATGTCGCTCGTAGAAGAAAGAATTAATTCACGAACGAATGTTTTATTGAATACACTTTCTTTTACACGAATCGATAACATTTCTAATCTTCAAAATTTCCAAAATCTTAAAAGTTCTCCTGATGTTTACATCATGAAAGCAAGCAAAGATTAAATGTGAAAAGTTTTGATGCCGATTTAATTCTTATTGCTATTTGTTTTCCACCACTAAAGTGTATTCTGTCATTTTTAGCAGAGATGGAGATTTTTCGAATAAGAATATGTATCACGATCATTGTGTTTCATAAGATTAGCACAAGAAATATTGTATCTTAACTTAATTAGAATCTAGAAAAGCATGTAAACGTCAGTGTAGATACGTGTGGAAAGTAAGGACACCGGGATACACCAATGCGTTAACACATGACAGATGATGTTACGAGCGGCACGAGATGCGTGTATCAATCGATTTATGAATTCCTGTCGCGTTCGAGGTTTCCATGTTATATTTTTTATACGATTTTTATTATATATATTTTTTTATCGTGAGATATATCGATCAAGAGCATCGTGTTTATTATAAATCGAGCGTGTTTCACTCTACGGAACGGAATTCAAACACGATCATGAGGCAAAAATGTCGCAACAATGCGCGATATATTGTAGAAAAGCGGAAATTATTTCCATAATGTGGAAAATTATATAATCCGATATTTGTAAAACGTATGACGGTTATAGATTATAGTGAAACAAGTGATAAAACACAGTTACTTCTGTGAAATTTAATTGCGGTCGATGAATACTGGGTGCTCGAACGTTAGTAGAGCACGGCGTGATATTGCAGGCTTAAAAACAGTGTCACACTACGACATATTCCGCATCCTTAATTATTAACGTGCCATTTGCATTTTTCAGTAAATACCATGTCAGATGGGCCGGTTTTTGTGTTTCGCAGAGCGGAAACCCCTTCGCTGTCGTTTGTTTCGCATTTCCGTAAAGCAGTAACGGACGAGAGTCGAAGGAGCGTTTCTATTTTCACATTTCTACCTTCAAATTGCTCCGGGGATAAAATTCAAAGGTAATGACGTAATAAGTTAGCGGATACTCTTCTACGTGCTCTCCGTATATCTACACAGATGTGGAAAACGGTTAACGTGTAGCAACAGCAGCGGATTATAGAGAGTTGTCTTCAGCTATTTCTCGTTTGGTTCTCGCGAGATTTTGCAACCGTCTTTTTCCGACGACGCAATCTGAAGTGCATACTTTTGCGTATCTGTGATGCAGGAGAGGACTATGAAGAAATATAAAACAATTCACGTTTTTACCTTGGAGTAAGCATAATAATATTACATCGTATGGTATCAATATCTTAATAATAAGAAAAAATTAATATCATCAAACAATGAGCTAAAAGATAGAGTTAAACAAATTAGATTCAACGCGTAGGACAAGAGAAGAATTAAGTAGCCAGACATTATGCATTTAAAAAAGTGATAAAAAGCTCGTCTCTCTCGTAAGGCCCGGGTTCGCGGGCATGGCGAGATTTTGGTTTTGCGAGGTGAGAAGAAGAGAGAGAAAAAAGAAGAAGGAGGAAGAGGATGTCACACGGATGCCTCATGTTATCGATCGTACGTGCCGTATCCTTGCGCGCCGTGACAAACGAGCGGCGCGCCGCGTCACGAGGAGGGCCGCGCTCGCTCGCTCGCCCGTCGAACTTGAAAATCGTTCTCGCGATATTTCAGTGTCACAGCGGAGGCAGGTACCGAGGGTACCGTCGCGGGTGCCCCACCGGTGGTACGTCCGAGCACCGGTACCGTGGCGCAGGGCCACGGCCGGGCCGTTCCCCAACGAAATAAATCCGGTCCGGTGCGGACACCGGGCGGAGCCGCGACGGAAACACGATTCGGTCGCGATCAAAGGGTCCTCCTACAAATTGAAACAAATCAGCCGGGTAATAATAATTAATCCGTGATCGCGCGTTAATAATTCTCGTCCGACCCCGCGACTAGTCTCGACTATACTCCTCCGTTGCGATACGATCGTATTTTGCGACCGGCATCCCGACGCCGACGTCTTGTCAGCGCGAAAACTGACGCAATTTGCGTGTTTCGACACGGATCTATTGGATTATAATTCACGTAATTGCTGCCGTCTTCCTTGCTGTTGATCTATATTGTAACGGAATGTGATAGACACCTTGGTAATATGAATTATCAATCGAATTGGAAATTATTAATTAAAAGACAATATTTCGACCTACTTAAATGCTTGTAATAATCTATGAAAAAATATATGTACCTATATAGATAAAAATATATAACGTTTAACGTCTCAACATCTATGGGTTAAAGATGAACTATTGTTCAAGTGAAGATAAGAAAACTTCACACATGGAAAAGGATCTCCATAGACATAGACTCCATATCGTATTGTGAGCTATATGAGAAAATAAGTACTTTTATTTACTTCTGTCAGATGCTTCTATGAAAAAAGATGATAAAACGTTTCAGAGTCCAAGAGCTACTTTTTTTTCTAATAGTTACACAAAGAGATAGTAAATTTAGACATCTTTGTAATAAATATTAAATAAAAAAGCTATTATACAAAATATTTGAAAAGAAGAGAAAAAGAGAGAAAGAAGAAGGAGAAATAGAGAGAGAGAGAGAGAGAGAGAGAGAGAGAGAGAGAGAGAGATGCGCGCATAAACAATAAATTTCAAACACTCGCACACTTACCCAGACAGACACACCGTAACATAGGTACGCGATGGAATATCGCGGCCTCGAAGTTGAGCTCTCAATTACACCAGAGAATTATGAAGCTGCGGTGTTTGACCGATTCAGGCCCCTCCCCGCCTCTCCCTCTCTCGGAACCCTCTTGCGATTCTTTGTGATATCCTTCCTTACGTTATTCCTCTCGGGCCAAGAAACGGGGTGAAAGGCGAAAGTGCTCCGGGGCAGCCCGATTGTGTCTTCATTAGCGACTATTAATTGTCAAAATGTGCCACATAATTCAGTTCGCGCGCGCAACGCCCGCTCTCTCGTTCGGATCGCGCGCGCGCGAGGCCCCGCCGTATATATTTAAGCTTAACGTGCTCAATTGATTCTCGCAGAGAAGCAGAGAGGTAAGAGGGAGAGAAGGGCCCCGGGGCCCTAATCCCTCGGTGAATCATTCGCGGATATCTACGGGGAAACGTAGCGATTGGTGCAGCGGCGCCGAGACGCCGCCGACGTTCCGAGGGAACGCGCGCAGCTCGTCGGACGCGGGTAATTGCTAATGGGTAATTAATTCCGGGATAAAGACGGGGCGACTCGGCTCTTGACCCCCTTCGACGCAGGTACGCTACGATTCTCACGGGAGACAACGCGGCGGAAGGCGAGCTTGGAACGACGAAAGATCATGGTAGTCTAAAGTAAAGGTCGAATCGTAATTTGCAGCGAACTGTATGGTATAATAAGAGACGAAGAAAGGGTTGAAAATTTACTGTTTCGCAATAAATAAATCGATAGAGATGAAATTAGAAAGATGTCCTAAGAATGAATGTATATATTCATTCGTAGAGACGTCTAAGAATGAATGTAGGGGAATTGTGTCTAATATCGCACTCCATTTTTAAAAACCAAAATTTTGACTAAAAACTCCTACATAAGAATGTAACTAAACCGCATTATTTTGTTCTAGGATTATCGTAATATAATCTTCATATATGGCATAAATGTGCTCAAAGTTTACTTTAACTATCTTTTGTGAAGGAAAACAGAAAAAGTGGCATTTTTTGACATAAAAAAAGTCATATCTCTACTTAATCAAGGTACTAAGATTCACATTAATTTCATCATATATATTTCATTGCATATAAATTATACTATAATCCGCATAAGGACATTTGGATCGGCATCGGGTCTATCCAATCTTTGACCGACTTGTGGACAGTAGAGACAGATCCTTTCCATGACCGACTTGTGGACACTAGATCGAATTAATTGTACACGAATGAAATTAGCGGCGTTACCGGCGTCTGCGAGAAATGAAAAGGATCCACACGAAGATAGGAATGTAAGCGAGTGTCGGTTTTATCTTCTAATAACGATGTAATGACTTAGTTTCTCCGTTAATTATTTAATTTCAACGACCAAGGTTATTGTTTTTCTTACACTGATGAAGGCCATATTTAGGGCCGAAACGTTTGTTTATGTATTGTTTATAATATAATAATTTTAGCACAAAGATCTTGCTTGTTCGCCAGCCCTCTCATTTAAATTAATAAAAATAAGAGAGAAAAAAGGCTATTAGGGTCGGACGCGGTTCTTGGTGCGTGGAATCAGTTTATTCGTCTTCTTGAAGTACATTGAAAAATATGAACGTTTCGGCTCATTTTTGAGCCATTCTCAGCATTAACAAGCAATTTGCCGCACGTTCCCCATATCAACTGGCGAACTTACAGACTCGAATTAACGTGGACCAAATGATCCTTATCTGTAATTTTTTAAAAATAATTAGATGAAATAAGAACGAAAAAGCTTTATAGACTCACCAAAAGGTCAAAGTGAACGTGGGGCATGAAGCCGTATACCATACAAATAGGGACTTATCCGTCCCATCCACACGTTACACAGCAATGAAATGACAAAATTTGAAAAGAAGAAGCGTGTCACAAGTCAAAACATCGGTAACGTTTTACATAGATAGTTGTGTCTATAAGATAATATATTGTTATGATATCGGATCCAGAGTATACCAGTGACAACGCCAGAACTCGACACGTCACCAAGTTTAGTTAACCAGTAAGAAGCGTTCATGGGCATAGTTTACAATTGATTTAAAACAGCTATATATGCGTGATGTAAAAATTTGGTGTCATTTTGCAAATTAATACTATTTCTCTGTAATTTTATATGAGTCATTTCCGAGACTAATCTTCTTGATAAATATCTTTCTTTATCCAGAATTTCCACGTTCTCCCAATCAAATTCGTGATCCAAATTTAATCTATGTTCCGTGATGACAGATTGTGTCGTGGTATTTCTGTGAATGTGGTTACGATACTCTGAAATTCGCGTTTTTAATTGCCTCTTCGTCTGGCCTACATATAATGCGTCACAATTTTTGCAGGATATTTTATAAACCACATTTTTATTAGATTGAGTTGGGAGAACGTCTTTTTGTACTTTGATAAATTTATTAAGTTTGTTTAAGCTGAAGAAAGACAGGTTGACATTATGCTCTTTAAGGGGATCCTGCAGCCGTAGGATTTACCGACATTATCGTTAATCGATGGATCTTTTAATTGGCTTGACAGAATTGCAAGTTTTTGGTCTAGAATTAAAGTCCACACAAAAATCTAGAGTGGAAAACGCAATTTTATATCAAAAGCATCAAAAAATTACAAATATTACTTATTGGGGCACATACACAACTGTCACCTGACGACAATATTTGCTTAAAACAAAAATGCTACTGTTTATACGTACATAATGTTTATCATCCACCCTTGGGAAAACATGTAGGAATAATATCGTGTAAGTAGAAGTAAGATTCAATGCGTACAAAAAAAGATCCATCTAATAATTATTTTAGTAATGCAAATACGGATGCAGGATGACAAGAAGAGCAGCAACAGTAGTTGCCGGATCTTGCGTAAGATGGCGAGCAATCGAAAAAAGGACAGATGTCATTTCGTTAGACAAAGACAGATATAGGGAAAACAAAATTAGAAAGGTTGACATTATCGACATCGAGGAAGTTCGCCAGTCACTGCAGGATCCCCTTAACAACTCTTTTAAAATCTTCCGAAATGCCCTGAACATATGGGACAGTGAACCGTACGCCGCGCGCCGTTCCTCTTCGCTTAGAGGTTCGTCCTGTCTGCAAGTGCGTTTGTTGAGTAAAGATTTAATTCTCGTGTTGATAGTGTTAAATTAATAAAAAAAGTGTCCCTAGTATCGCATTCTTATATATTTTTTGTTAAAAATACAATAATGACACATAATATATGCTGGAAATAGAAACAATTCGAAATAGGGCACGTAAGGTTAGTAAAGGTATCCCCTTTTAAAGAATTAAGAAAGTCCATGAGGTTTCACGGACTATAGAGTGGGGTGATGTGATCAGTATCCGGCCTGGCAGATTTACTCTCGGAAAAAGATCTTGTTACTTATTGGACAGGAGGCTGAGAGAGCTTCAGAGATATCCTAGAGGCAGATCAGTTACGAAAAATGGGCGGTATAATGAACATTCCTAGAGGGCGGAATTATAGGAATACTACAAGGAGAAAACATAACCGATTAAGGTATCACAATAATAATTAGCAACAAATATCTCTAATTTAGAAATAAAATTAGATACAATATCACATGTCTTCACACAGAAATTCGTTCTTAGTACGTATCTTTTTTGCTGTATTAATAACGGAAGACACCTCTTTCAAATTTTCGAAACCTCGTTGAAACTATGAACTGTCAGGCGATATTAAGCGTGTAGTTCCCCTATTCGATACAAAATCTTAAGTTACACTCACCACTTACATTTATACAATTATTAACATTGCATAAAAATTGTAATTTAAGATTGTAAGAATAAAGTTCGCTTCGATCGCATTTAATTGCAATAACTGGAACGTTAAGGAGGAAAGAGAAACATTTCCACTTCCAACGTACCTATGTCTTTGATTTTTAAACTTTCAAACTTTTGTAATTTTTGTAACTCTCTAATGAGTTATAAATGAGATCGATCGATTATTCATTTTAAGCGTCCGTGTTGGTAATAACTTTTTTTTTCTTAAACGGTCTCGTGTGATCGATAATTTGCTTTCCCGAGGCGCCGGCCGGTGCGCCGTGGGGCCGCTTCATTACACCTACCGGTACGCCAAAAAATTACGCACGATAATGTAAATGACGGCAAGATTTATTCGTGTCCAGGGACAAGCAAGATTTACGAGAAAATGGCCGTTCGAAACACGCGTCATACGACAGAAGGAGGGGTAACGTATTGCCGTCGACGTCGCGTTCCACGTGCAATTTTTTTGTCGGCGCTCGTTGCCTTTCTGCCCGTCTACTTCATCCTCATATCATCACGGAAGCGTCTTTCTGATCCACCGAGAGATACGCGCGAAAGTATACGAGCATGCTCCCTTTCGGAGTCACGTAAGTCGCGATCTTTTAATACCTCAAACGCTAACAAGAACTACGGACGCACGATTTCCCGCGCGCGGGCTGCGCACATACTGTACTTAATTACTGCCCATTTTCCGATGCAACCTGTGTACTTTGTGTTCTTATATAACTGCCACATTCTAAACCTTTGACAAAACGAGAGCAGAAACGTAAAATCTGTTCTCGTCATATACGTTGTTTTCATTTTTTATATTTTTTAAAACATACAATTTTGCTATTTTTTATTTATAAATTTAATGATTGATTTATAAAATAATTTTTTTTTCAAGAAAGACAACAGAATTTTAAATATCTTGACGTGTGGCAACTTGATTTATGTTTAATTAAAAGCCGGTTTTTATTATATTATATTTTAATATCAAGCAAATATGATCAGTATATATATTATTCTTCATATTTTGAAATTTAATGAATAAATGAGTAATTTTCTTCTTCTAGTTGTACCATTAAACAATTTTTACCATTCTCCTGTGTTTATAGATAAATGAAGTATAATATCACCAATAAACCATCTTATTTCCGAGCAGTATAACTCGACATTTTTAAATCGCATTTTATACGCGAATTGTTACAATCTTCAGTAAAGCTTTGCGTTTTGATTCATCTTAACGTCACTTAATTATTTCTGATCCACCATGCGATTACGCGTGTATAGCTTTGTGCCGCATAATCCAGATACCTCGTACAAATAATTCATCACCGCACCGGAGTGACGCCGCGTATCGTGCGTTCGAGTACTTTTCGAGTCCTAAATCACACACGACGACATTTCACGCGCCGGACGACAATTAATACGCGATCGCGGCTACAGATACGTAAACGACGTAATGGCGAGATACAATTCACCGTCGTCTTTTGCGGCTATTAGGCGCGCGTTATCATCCGAGAGAAAAAAGTTTTTCATATACCGCACGGCGGAATCGCGCGCACGAGAGAGAGAGAGAGAGAGAGAGAGAGAGAGAGAGAGAGATTTAGCAACACTGAAGTTTCTCGCCGTGTGCTGTTATTATTTCTTATAAATTGCATCTTTACTGCGCCTCTAACAGACGCGCGGCACTATTAGACTCTCTCTGATGGATTTCATCTCGTACGCGGTTGCGTTTATGCAAATTACACGTACTGGCCGCCGGGCACGAGCGGGGCCAATCCGTTATCGCTTTATTACTATCATTACTATTTATATTTAATATCCTTACGGTGTGCCGTAATTAAACTTGTCATCTCTGCGAGATTAATCTTCAACGCGCCAAACCGCATTTTGCGCCAGATATAATTGACGTTTCCCCTACAATGTTCTGCGTTGCTGTAATTAATAACATCTCGGAAAAAGAGAAATGGAAATTATACTTTGTCGAATTAAAATAAGAGAGAGAGAGAGAAAGATCTATATAGCTATACAGTTTAATGTTAAAATTCCGAAAAGCTCCTAATTATCTTTAATTGCATCATCCACCGAGCAAAATTAAAATCGAGATCTCAGAATATAAAATAATATACATTATACATGGAAAAGTCGCTTTATCCCGAATAAGGCAGTCTACCTCGGCTCAAGGTCTCTCTTTTCCTTCTCTCGCCTCCCTCTTTCTCTCCCTCTTCATTTTTTTCTCTCCATTCCTACTTTCCTCTGCCTCGCTCCCTTCGCTCTCGCGGGCGATAAGCACCCTTTGACCTTTCAGTTAAGTTATTACTTTTATCCGGCGTGGGTCACGGGGCATAAAGGCTCGTTGAGCATCGAATCGACTCTATCAGTCCAATTAAGCCGGCGTGCCGGCCGCGCGAACAATCGCGAAACCGCGCCTCGATTCCTTAAGCCCACGACCACCTAACGGGCCAGCCCTTGTACACCCCCGGCGGCTCTCGCCGCGAGTCTTGTGTCGCAATCTTTTTTATATTTCTCGCGTGAGATATGGAACTAAAATACTAAAAAGAACCCGGCGGTGTCGGCGGAGACCGCGGCACAGACCGCTCGCTGAATTACATTGTGGGTCGACTCAGCGCTGTCATTACGCGGTTTTTCCCTCACTGCGAGACCAACGTAGGCCGCTGCCTGCCTAGGTCTTCAACCGGGCTTTCTCGAGCTGGGTTATGGGGGCGTGTAATCGCGTCGTCCAAAACGCCCCGTCGCGATTACGTCGACTTGAATGCAGCGCGACGAGAGCGCGCTCGCGAGAGCTCTCGCGCGCGGTCATCGAGTCGGGAAATCATCGCGCGACCGTCGCCGCGTCGCGTGCGTCCGCCGCGAATACGGCCGCGCGGTCACGGTTGAGCGGACGAGGGTTTTTACATTAGGATCTCGTGAGCGAGATTTCCCTACGAAGGTTGCGGATGGACGTGAGCTACGAATAAGCGACCGAAACTCGAGGACCTTCAGCGCGAGAATGAGATATTGATTTTTGATATTCGTAAGGTCCCATGTATTTTGGATTTTTAAGTAAAACAAATCTGATAAAGATTATTTACTACGTTTAGATACCTCGTTCTTATATCGAACTTTTCAAACTTAAATCGTGAAAGATGAGTGTCTCATAAATATATTTATCATATCTTCACTCGCTTTTAACGTGAGAGCTGGACATTAATTAACTGCAATTTTATTAAAAAATAAATTTTCATCATATGTTTGTTAATAAAAACATTTTTCTTAATAAACATTGCAAGTTTTTTTTCGCTTACTAATAAATTAATAAATTAATTTTGCAATACTTATTTTGATGTAAATACAAATGATAATCTTTAAAAAGAGATAAAACGTTTTGAATGGATAAGACAGTATATTGTGTGGGGATAGCACTAAAGAAATATAAATGTATTTCCAGGCTATCGTATAAAGACGATCACGTATAGCATGTAGCGTTCGATGGGGTGCTTTTCATAACGTTACCCAATGCTTCCTTATGTATGGCACATCTGCTTATGGACGAGTGCGCTGTTAGCTTCGCGTGCATTTGCTCGCGTTTCTACGAGCACCCGCACCGAGGTAGATTATTCTCATTACGGATGCGGATGAATGATCTCCGTAACGGGACGGGGTGCGTTTTATAAAAATCATGAATAATGATTGGGAAATATCTTTCCCGGATTTAACGAGATCAGAGATTATCGAAAGATACAATAATAGAAATTAATATTTATACCCTGGCTGAGGTAATATTTTTCGCTTTACATTTATTTAGATGCATATAACATCAAAAATTAAATCGAATCGATTTAATTAGGAGAAGGAAGGATTTTACCACTCCAACCGGAGCTGTGTTTCAAGTCTGACAAATTTAGTCGGCGCGCAGTCATGGTTGGAAAATATGTAAAATAAAAATAAAAACTTTTTCGCGCATCACATTTACCGCGCTTGGTTCTTAGTTAGCCCGTTTTCTATATTCATTAATATTTATATACACACATGTATATGTATTGCAGATACTTGTAAGCACTAGCGGATGCTGACGTCGATAATATGAGAGGAGTTTCGGCAAAATTATTTGATTTGATATTTTTTTTAGTATCACGCTTAGCTTTTATTTTTGATCCTGCTTCAACGTTTAATGCATTTTTTTCTTAGATTTTTTAAACAAATTCAATAAAACTGATTTCTTTTATTTAGAAGAGGGGTTTACTCCCCCCCCTCTCCCTAGGATCCGCCAGTGCTTGGAAGATATAATTCTTAGGAAGAAATACATTGCTAAATAAAATATATATTGCAATGTAAAACACATAAACGATAAGTATGGTGGAGAGAGGGGAAGAAATGGGCTATTAATCATGCGAAGAAATTTTGTAATGTCATTCCTTGTCACGTTAAGTAATTCCCGCCACAAAAGATAGAAGGCAAGATTCGCCTGGTGTACATAATAACTGTGTACGAGAATCAACTAATGTAAAACAAATACTGCAAACACCGTGATTGAAAACGCAATCGTACTACAATCGAAGATAAAGAGAAAAAAAAACAGAAGAAAAATCGTATAACGAGACGACCATTTTCCTCGAACGTGTAGCTTCGTGCGAAGTCATCGTCCTTGTTTTTCTTAATATATTGTACGTATATACGGTACCGTTGCGTGCATTGTTATGTCTCAATGGATACTCGTGCACACGAAAGTTGGCGTAATAATTCGAGCTTGTTAAAGAATACGAATGAAAGGCCTTTCAATATAATTTCCAACGCGTGTTCCGTAAGATCCGTTTACGAACAACGTTGTAAAATACTATCACGATTATCAGAAAATCTGCGCCACGAAGGTAAGAAACGTAAAACACGAGTGCGCGTGAATAATCAATAAATCATGAGAATTGAACTACCGGTGCGATTCTGTGGATAAGAAGACGAATTATATCGTAAGATTCATCCCCGCTTTTCTATTTTCAAGTCGAAATATAGCATTAGTTTTGAATATATAAAGTAAACTTATTATAACGATTAAGATAAGGTTTAAATACATTAGAAAGAAGATCAAATGTAGTATTAATTATTAAATTAATGTAAAAGTACAATATTTGATGAAGCTGAATTATATTATAAATATTATTTTTTATAAGGCATATTTTGTTAACTATTTTTTAGCACACACTTATGACACGTTTCTAGTTGATAAACTTTATCTAATATGTCTTCGAATTATAATTTTTTCTGTTAATATACACCATCGCATTTATTTTATAAAAATTGGCCATAAATAGCAGAAAGTATCAAAGTAATAATAATAATAATCTGATATGTGAAATTAAAAGATAGATTAATTTCTATCAATATATAAATTTTTTTTCATACATCTTAAAGCAATATAAAACTGCAGCGCACTTTTTTCCCACAATCACATTCGCGCGGATTTCTGCAAGAAGTTGAATGACTTCCGTCATTCCCAACGAAACCGGGGTGGATGATTTCCGTTCGGTGATTTCGAACGCATACATACGCGCATATGTGCGCATATCGTGAGGGGTATTTAGGAGGAAATCTAGAACGCGTTCATATAACAAACCGCTTCTTGGTTCTTTTTTTTGTTGTCTCGGATATGCGGTCATCGAGTCAGAAAATCATCGTCCGCTATTTTCTGCAATTCATACTCAACGGCGTTCGCGTGCGCCCCGTATAGAGAGTCATCGGCTCGGGAAATCATCATCCGTCATTTTTTACAATGTATGCACATTGCACTCGCGTGCGTGCCCGGGGTCCCTCTCTCGGTGTGTACCGAAGGGGCTCGAGTGACGGTATTATGCCGGGTAGTCGAGCACCTATCCCCCGTATAGATGGATGATTCTTTAATGCGCTCTCGCGTGGACGGCCGACGATAACGCGATCGAATTTATTTTTTCTTGAAATACGGAGAACGTAATGTATGCCCTGTCTCAAACGTCTCACGCGTCTTCCGTCCATCTGGAATCCATAGATTCCAGAACTCAAATTATAAAATAAAATTTTTATAGCGTATTTATAAAATGCTGCATATAAAGAAAATTAATTTTCTTTTCTATGATTCTTCAATCATATTTATAATTAAATTGGTAAAAAATTATAAAAAATGATTTTTACTCGACCCAACCAGCCATATTTATTAATTGTAACATTCACATTGTGATTGAAAGATTTACACAAAGAAGAACCACAACCAATGTTACAATTGATAAATGCATGTAGCTGGATCGAGTGAAAGCCATTTTTATTAATTATTTACTGGCAAAGTTAAGTTTCTGATTTGTCAATAAATTATGTTTAAACACACATTGGTCAATTATTTATCATTCTTATCTCTTATAGTTTCAATGCGGAGACACGCAGCAGTAAGGAGTACTCATGCGACCGATTTCATACGTTTCGATCGCGCCGACGATTTGGCGAGTTTGAGAAATTAAAGATCCATCGACACCTCACGCCGTCATTAAATCTCGGCGATTTCGAAACGATCGAAACGCGACGGATGGACGTGCCGTTGAGAGCGCGCCGATGTATCGGCATGAATATAGCGTAAAATCTGTTTCTACACTGTGTACACAATTCTCTCGCGTGGAACCAATAGCCCACGCCGGGGCTGTGGTTACACACAGCCGCTTTATCATTAAGGGGAAACCTCGGTGTTCGAGCGGGAGCTCGAAGTATTCAAATGATCGTGCGCGCGCGGGAACGCCGGTAGCAATCGAATGTGCAACAGTGTGGATCGTGGCCGCGCAATTAGATTCGGTCTGCACGGTCGAATCGGGATCGGATGTTCCGTGGTTCCCACACCGCGCGCGGATCCATTCGCCATATACCGAAGAACGCCAGCCGAGGGACGATCCCCTCTCGATACCCGCGATCGGCCGATCGTCGTCGCCGACGGCGGCGATCGAATAAAATCGCCGGAGTTACGTCGCCTTTAACGAGGTCCTGCCCGGCACGATTATCCGGTGTCATAATTAATTAAGGACTTCGTCGGAATTCGGATCTGATGGCATCTCGCTCCCGATAAACGTTTGTTATTCGACAATTCCGCGTTTATTCGAGGTACTCGCGTATATGCAAATCCGCGGCGACTACGGCAGCATGTATACCTACGGTACCGGCTCGGATTCCGTTCGCAATGAATTAAGATAATTGAAATCGCGATAATTGAGATCTGGCGCACATCGCCGTTTGTGCAGCATCGAGTTGTAAAAAGAACTCGCCGAATCATGCAATATTAAAAGACGTTTCAAGAGCAGGCTCGATTCCTATATAAGGCGCGTTATAACTTGATTTACATTTTTATCGTCCGTCGCATTCATTCGGAACGTCTTTAGCGTCTTTAATATGTTCTCATGTTCTCCATTTTTTTAATTATTAATAAATTATTATAAGTAAACATTTACAAATCTGATAAATTTCGAGCGATGAGTTATCACGAACAAACTCGTGACAACGAATTGAGATTTTTCTGTCCAAACATCAAAAGAGAGAAAATCAATCACTAATAATAAGCCGAGCCGAGCAACGTCGCGAGCGTGTTGTCCGTCAGCGTCGATGACCTACTGCTACTACTGAAAAATGCATGCCGGCCGTCAGTCCTGGTGAATGGGGTACATTGTCTCGCGAAAGGGATGATGCCTTGAGCAAACGTGACACGTACGGTGAACTTGACTTGACAGCGTTGGCGTGATTGCCGCGTGTTGGGTGTGGACACACGTTGACTGAACATAAACTAACAGCGAGGGTGAATTATGTCTAGAATTACTTTGCAATAAGGGGGACTTGGGGGGGACAAATGCGCAAGCATCCTCGATCTATAAATACGTCGACGATTTCTGCCTTTGAGATACACGTAGGTGATTTTTTTAAAAGCCATCGGATTCGTCGGCAGAGATTTGCGCGTCGAGTTCTGACGGAATTTTTTGACGGGAAAATATTTTTAAGGCATTCGATTTCGGAAACAGTATTTTGGAAGAGTCGATATATTTTAATTATATTATTATCTGTACTAACAATTGTGTGTGAAAATTGAATTCCGCTTGAAAATGTTAAGTAATTTAGATGTAGAAATATGAATAAATTTATAACATTGTATTACAGTATACTTATTATTCTGAATATAAATCTAAGGACTCTTTTATGCGGTATATCTGTGTCTCCTCTTCTCTTTGCTAAATTGATACGACAGTTGTCTAAATTATAAATTCAATCATACCTGATGGAAGCCAAGATAACTCTCTATGCTATGGGTCGCGAAAAACACTTCCCCGTCGCAAGTCAGTATTAGCAGGAACCCGTTCAGTGCCTGGAACAAAAAATCGATCTGTTAATTAATTCAATTACGAATGTATGCGAGAGCAACGATATTAATACAAATTAATAAATTTGAAATCAAACATTAATACGCTTTTTTTATTTCGTAAAAATATTATATTGCTGATAATCGCGATAATAGGCGGAACTGATTCCGCCTGACTCGATCGTCTCTCAAACTAAAACACGTAAACTCGTCCGGAATTGAACGTAATCGGGCTTGAGACTGCTCCGTTTGCATCAGGTCGAAGCTCAAGAGGCTAATTCGTGGCGCGGATAAGTTAGGGGCACTGCAAAATACAGGTTCAGACGTTGTTAGACGTACGCGGGAGCGCACCCCGCGCGAATAGAGCGGCGGCACGAGAACGAAAGGGTACGTTGCCTTTTCGAAACCGAAGGTAGCCAGTAGCGTTTTGCGGCGGCGGCAGCGGCATCGGTCGGAAATGTTCCGGAAAGTTTTCTCATTTGTCTGCCGACTCGATACCCAGCAAATACCAAACGAGCTTGCACAACTCGAGTGTTCACCTCAAAGCCCAAAATACCTGTTATTCTCATAGCTCTCTCACGAGAGGGAAATAAAAATATACCTTTACGATATTCAACCAATAGACATTGAAGTTGAGAATCGACTGATATCACAAACACGATAAATATAACAAAAATGATAATGTCAATTAAAAAATAAGTGTAACAAAACTTATCTAATAGAAGTTAATGAAAGCTTGAAGAAACAAAAAATAAGATGTCCTTAAAACAATATCTTGCGCTGTCGAATCTACAGATTATAAATCTTCAAATTATTATAAGGTAATATCAAATGCAATTAAGTTGCATTTAAAATGAAGTACTGAGCAAAAGAGAATCTGTTCGATAATTGATTATAGCCCAATAATTTTTCTAGCACAATGATAGTAGAATTTCCTGAAAAAGGGCAAACTTTGGAGCGAGTAAATCTTGGAGAACAAAGGCTACCGGTATACCGATAAGAATAATTCAAGTAAATCACGTAATCCGGCGTGGCACACACGATTAAGCTTTCCGAAATACAGAGGCAATTTCGAGCCGCCACGCGAGAGAGAATAGTGCGGCGGCACGAAAACGGAAGGGTGCGTTACCTTTCGGAAAGCGGAGGGCGGCGAGCGCGTTGTTTCTCGCCGGGAACGCGCTCTGAAAACGCCCCGCCTGGGGAAAGTTTTCCCATTTATCGGCGGTCCCGATACCGGCAAATACCAAACGAGCCCTCGCCTCGGCGCAACGAAGCTGAATGCCGGCGCATCGAAGCCGAAAATATCTGTTCCAGTTTTAGCAGTCCTCGGCCCCGCCGCCCTACCGCCGCGTCGGTTCGTAAGCGGGGTAGGAAACCATTTAAAGCCTCGTCCGCTTTCCGCCGTATTCCGCGAGCTAAATGTGTATTGTTTTGTTTTATTTCGTGGCGGCGGTGCCAGGTACGCCACAGACCGCGGAAACTTATTGTTCTGAAATATGGCGAGGAGCGCGCCGATATCGGCTGAGCGTAGGAAGAAGGTGCACCCCGATCTGGCAGGCTTACTAATTTATTCTCTTGATAAAGTTTTTACTGCAACATTTTTATTTTAATTGAATACTCGATTACGATGACGTACATACGTGCAAATAATAGCCTCCCACAATGCTAAGACAAACCTCGACAAAACCTAGTTTAAATAAAAAAGATAGTTAAATTATAGTAAAAAGAATTTAAGGTTTTAGAATGTTTTATAGATTGTAATAATAATTTTTTTTGTTTAAAGCAGGTTGCTCTCTGTGCTATCCTTATCTTTTCGTCTCGCAATTTTAATACATAAATCGTAGTAGTGTAGGGTAGACCGGGGCACGTTGTCACATCGGCTTTATTTAAAAAACTAATAACCACAGGGCAGCACCCGTCATTCCCAAAATGTGTTAGTGTATGCCCATCTTTGGTGTGTTTACAGTGTTGAGATTGCTCCAGCCGTGTTGACGTAAAATCAACTTGAAAGTTTTTTGCGACCGTAAGTAAAATTTTATTGTCTAATATTCAACGTACTGGACATGAAGCTTATGTTTTTTCAGAATAGACCTTTATATTATCTTAAAGTATGTACTTTTACCTACCGCGTGCAAAACCTAACTTTATGAATATCTCAAACGTGTCGGCCATGAGGCTGTTTGAAGTAAAAAAATGCCCTCGGGGCACGTTGTCACGAATTTGATGGGAATCTATTGCGAATCTTCGGATGACGATAACGAGTAAAAATATTTTATGTTTAATCACCGACATGATTATAAAAGAAAAAATGTGTATCAATAAGTTGCGCATTCGAGTGGAATTCGTGTATTTAGATTAAGACGAAAACTTCGTGCTTTTTGTACTTTTTTGAAATAAAATAAATGTTTCTGTAAAGGATTTTACTTTTTTACATTGCAGCGCACTATAATATATTGATATTTACGTTGAATACAGTTTGGATAACATTTTGCATGCAATTACATTTGATGTGACAACGTGCCCCGGTCACGTGCTCGTAAATTTACGATAATTGCAGATATTTCGCGGCTTCTTAATCTTAATCCATAGCTTCTGACAATCTCGCAAAGAACGATCGCGGACTTTGTAATATCTCATTATTGCCAGGGTAAAATAAGGGCCTTGGCACATAGAAAAACTTAAGCAGTAAAACTTAAGCAGTAAGAAATCAACGATATGGATTCGCTACCGCTTAGGGCCGTGCCTTAAGTTCTTAACCGTGATTGGCTGATTTGCTTACTGCTTGAGTTTTACTGCTTAAGTTTTTCTATGTGCCACGGCCTTAAGGGTTGTATTTTTCAGAAAGGAAGTTAAATAATTATCATGGTAATTGCACAATTTAAATTGAGATGTAAATAGATTTCGAATTGATCTCTTTGGATAAAACAAGGTGTTACGATAAAAAAATATTGTCATTTCAAGATGAAACAAAACTCACGTCTCTCTCATTTAATAATGTCTCATTTAATAATATAATTGGTGAAATTGCAATTTTTATTTCTAGCAATATTAGGTACTAGCTTCCTACGATAAGTTATACTTCTTGTAAGAAACACTTAAACATCAAGAAGACGTAATTAAATAAGCTTCTTTTCTAATTAGATCAAAGTATAAAATTTTATAACATTGCTACTTTTTGTACAAGAATTTATAATATTATTTTACGCGAGATAGTGCAATGTCTAATTGCAAATATCTTTACCGGGAAATCTAATGAAAAATACAAAGACTCGTTCTCTTCTCGGTCACTCATTCGCACGTCAAGTGTGCAACCCTTCGCAGCCCTTATGATTAAATATGTCACTGTGTCAAACTCTCGGTTTCATTTTCTCACCGCGGAAACAGGCGCCCCGATTCCGTCCCGCGATAGCGTGGCATACAAAATGGCACGCGTTTCCGTGCGATCGCATGCGCGGATGCTGCGTTTCGATTGGTTAATCCGCAGGGTGGGCTCCTGCGTTGCGTCAATACGGATGTGCGCGCGAGAGCAGGGGGGGGGAGTGAGCCTCGGGGCTCACGAACTCACGACCCTCTCTGCTTCACCCCACACTGTACCACTCCGCGTACGGACACGAGCTATAATAGGATTTTCTTCTGTGTACTTCCCCCCTTTTCCCGTCCCTTTGAAATGGCCGACGTAGCTATTCCGCGGAAGGCATCATCCCGCGAGACTCGTTCGTCGTTACTACTATAATTGCATTGTTTGGGGAAGTAATCGAGTTTTCTCGATCGCCCGACGGAGTCTTCACGATTATGATACTATACTCGCTTTGTCCAGTTGCCATGTGTTTCATGCCAAAATAAAAACACGAGTAATATTTAGGTGACCAATACGTCTCTTGAAGTAAATTGCATTGCAAACGCAATGCGCGTTAGCACAAATCCATTTTTTTTACAGATAAACATTTATAGAAATAATTTAGGACAGGATATCTTCAGGATCTTCGGAGGATATTTTTCAGATTAATGTATAATCGAAATGTAAAATCGAATTTATTCGCAACGTGTCGACTGTAGTTGAGCCTATATATTAACCGTGTGTCAATTAATTTCACAGCAATTTCCCATGAACGTCTATTGAAGCTTGAAGCCGATTCGAGGAACGCCGTTTCGGTTTCTTGAACTCGGGAGCGCGATCGGCCGAGATTCCGCAATCTATGCATACCAGCGTATCCGATCGTGCTCCGGAGGCTCGCGTCCGTCCGTGCCCGTGACTCCCGAGGCTCGCATGAGGAAAGAAAATGGAAAGATTTCGTGCGTAAAGTATTATTGGCGACCCGCTAATGCGGGAGAGTCAAGGTGAGGATGAAGGGGTATTAGAAGTTCACGCTTGGACGAAACACGCGAGTGAGCCCGCGCGTGGCACGCGACTGATTCGCCGGGCGGCACACGCGAGAAATAGAAAACCACGTACGTGTGTGTCTTTTTCGCCTGCCTTTCTTCTCTCTTTTTCCTCCTCACGGAGAGAAACGCCGCGCGTTTTCCGTAATGCTGAATTTAATATCAAATTTGATGCCGCGACGAGTTGCTTTTCTGCATTATTCTTCAGAAAGACACTTCGTAAAGTTTTTCAGTCTTGCATTTATACAATATATTATAGCAATCTCGAGCGAGCGAAACAACAGCCATCGCATATTATATCGCACGTGGCGTGTAATAAAATTAGATGGGGAAAGTAAAATCGTTAGAGAGTGAAATGCAGATCGTCACGCATTTAGATTATTTCAATTAAGGGCGATTGCGGTATTGTACCAGTATTTTATTCATGAAACGAAGTTTTCGATGGTCATAAGTTACATTATTGCTGAAACATATTCAGATTACAGATACGCGTGTACGCAGTATATATATTTTATGCAACACGTGCATGGAAAGTGCCCCATTACGCACGCTACGCGTGCGTGATAGACCACTTTCCAGGCACTTGCAACATAAAATAGGGTGTGTAAGCCGTGCGTAAAGATGAAAATTCCCGGGTGCGGAGTTTACGCAGGCCTCGCCTTCGGCTCGTGCGTAAACTCCGCACCCGGAAATTTTCATCTTA
Source organism: Temnothorax longispinosus (assembly GCF_030848805.1). Lineage (NCBI taxonomy): Eukaryota > Metazoa > Arthropoda > Insecta > Hymenoptera > Formicidae > Temnothorax > Temnothorax longispinosus. Next base: position 7,161,201 of record NC_092364.1, on the reverse strand, counting down.
CAGCACTTGTTACACAAATAACTATTTATTTGTTTTTAGCGTGATACCTGGGATCATATTAATTCTTTCCGCGGGAAAAGCGCTGGACACTGGCTCACAGTGTAGAGGATAAACATGCGATATCGCAAAAGTGCAAAACTTGCGGAGCCATGCATTTTAATTCAGTTGCCGCGGTAGAATCGAAACGCGTGTCTTTAATCAGCTGTTAAGCTACAAAGTATTATAGAATGGAATTCACGTGACGCAAGACGAGGCGCGGGGAAAAAAGATACATATACCTACGGTGAAAGAGAGAGAGAGAGAGAGAGAGAGAGAGAGAGAGAGAGAGAGAAGCGAGAAGTCGTTCGCGTTTAGAGATCAATAAGGGTGTCGAAGATAAGCCGTCGCCGCTGAATACGGGCTGAGCGTTAACGCGTTCGTGCCGGAGCGGATTTTCATGGCTTTTCATTTCCATACGCAACAACGGGTCATACGGCTCGCTGCTCCGCGCTCGTTGCATGCGCTATTATCGTTATGATCGCGTACACCGTCTTACTCCGCTCTCGGTTAGCCGATTAAAAGAAATCGCATCCGAATTAGCCTGGTTTTCTGCCTGTGTTCTTCCTCCTCCTCCCCCTCCTCTCTCTCTCTCTCTCTCTTTCTCTTCTGGTTTGGTTTTATCTCGGTTTAGGCCACCTCGCTCCGTTCCGTTATCGGGCGACTAATTGCGTCGCGGGCGAGCACGCGACCGACCCGACGACGAAACTGGATCAGCGCGCTAATGCCGATCCGTCGTGGAATTTCGCCGACGCTGTCAACCGCGCTTAGCAATAATTCCGATAAAATGTAGATCACAGTGGTTATACCCCAAAGCTATACCTAGCTACCGTTTAGCTCGGTTCGAAGGAGCTAAGTAGTCGGGTGGCAACACTAACAATTTACGTTGCTACCATATATTAAGAAAAAGTCCATCAAATCAAACATTGAAGACGCAAATAGACAAGTAAAATCTTATTCACCGTTAAATATTAAAAGATGAAATTTAAACCAATACTTGAGTTAAATAACATTTTGTTATTTTTAATTATTAGTATATTTGTCGAAAATTATTATTTTAACTCAAAATTGTAATATTTTAACTCTATTGGTTTAGTTAAATTAACATTATTTTAGTTAAATTAACATATTGAGTATAGGAGCAGTGAGAGAGACGACCTATAGAAATAGTTAAAAATGACTCAAATTGAGTATAATTTGACCCTACGAATTTAACAGTGTTCATCGAAAATTTAAATCCTCCTAAAGATATACAGATATAAAATCTCCGACTTTTGGTAGCGGAAATGCGTTTCGTTGAAAGATATTTTCAGAGACGCTGTGCGCATATAAACGTTCGTTTCCGAAAACCTATGTCCGTCGGCTGCGACAGCTCATCATCATCTGCTGCAGCTTCGCCATCGTTCATGCGTACGATAAGCGCAAGAGGGCTTCCTGTTCGTCACGGCACGCACTCCGAAACGGGACGATAACTTTGTAAATTCACCCGGCTTGTAATTCATTGGTCGCTCTTACACGTCCAGAGCGCGTGACGGACGCCCTTCGGACCCTCCGTTAATTAAGCTCTTCGGCATCGTATCCTGTTAGGACCGTTAAACGACGAGGTAAATATCTCCCTTTCCTCAAATTGCACGATCGCGAATATGCATATACCGGCAACCATCTTGGGCATCTTGTAACTGGTAGCTACAAACAAAACCGTGTTATCAGATGGTAAACGTGACTACACTTTTCTCTCTCTCTCTCTCTCTCTCTCTCTCGCTCTCTCTCTCTCTCTCTCTCTCTCTCTCTCTCTTTTTTCTGGAAAATATAATGCAAGCAATTGTTGTATAATTGAATCGTGGACGCATGCAACAATTTTTTAGGAACAAACGTTTGATTGAATGAAATTCATATTGCGATATAGACTTAGAAATAATAACCGTATAATAACTATTTTTTACGACACGTCGGATTATCCATCGATATCGCAAGATAATTTTATTATCTGGTCCTAATTGGTAAATAATTTCTGTTTATTTTATGCGTGTAAAACAAATAATGATAAGAATTATTTTATATAATAATAAGAAAGATCGGAATTTTAATACATCCGTATGGTATTTTTATTAGCGTTGATGCAACGGTGAACAATAAAATGAAAGAAATACGGGAACATCATAACTTTTAACTTTCTAAAAATCTAGTCAACTTTATAAATCTCAAAGCAAATATTTTTCAATAATAAGATATACCGAAATACAATTTTACTTACGTTTCCGAAAAGTTGCTGTACAATGAAGTAAAATAAACTAGAAAGCTACGGCCCCCAAATTTTATCGACGAAATTTCGTCGAGTACGGGGAAACACGTTTTATATCGATCGTCGTATTTCCAAAATCACTAAACGTATCTGAATAAAATCTTACCTACGCGTGCGAGACATCGAGATGCTAAGCTAACCAGATTTATATAGATTTCAACCCTTGATTTCAACCTCCAATCGGTGCGGATCCGCCTGTGAACGCCTCGGTCTAAGATCGAGCTTAAGGTAGGAGCGTACCCGGGCCATACGTAAGGCTTAAGAGAGGGTCGACGTGGTATCTAAGGGAGGAAAGGAGCACGCGATCAATACGGGAAGGACTAGCGGTGCCAGACCAAGGCGAGCCCCGTCGACCACCAACCTAACCCGATATCATCCCATCCCATGCACCCACCCAACCTACAGTTACCTTTGACTCAGCCCTCGTCTCTTTCTGTCTTTCTCACGCGCGCACCCTGACTCATTGCGAGTCACTTTCTGCGAATCGCATTCGCTCTCTCTGTCTGTCTCTCTCTTGCTCTTCCTCTCTCTGCTCGATTTCCGCTCATACTGCTATCGACGTCCTTGACTCCCGATCCGATCGCCCGTTCCAAAAGCATCCCAAGGCTGATATCGTAAAGTTCACCGGGTAGCATCAAACAGGCTCGCACGAGCTACCTAAAGACGGCTGCGAGTGATGCGTTCACTCGGTGAGTATTTCGCAAAGTTGAAACACGAGGCTCTTAGATATTACAAGGTTTTACATGCTTATGCTCTGTACAAGCCAAGTGCGATAAGATCTAGCTTATATAATATTTAAATCTGGTATTAAAATGTCAGACGGTAATAATATTAATATGAGTCAGACCCCTGATGATAGCAGTGATTGTGGAGCACAGAATTATTTTCATAAATTATCGTCTTTAGAACACTTTTTCTCGAACACTTTTGATCATCAACAAGGAATAGAGATATTACGAAAATTGTTATTATCGTTATTACGAAAATTGTGATTATCGCGCTTAAATCGATAAAATATAGTTGTATTACATTCCATTAGTAATTTTTACGTACTTTTATGAAATAAGAAATAGAAATAGGGTAACTCCGGTATTTACGCGCGGGGTTTTACGCCGTAGATGTCAGAAAAAATAGAAAGAATAAAGGTACTTGCTCGCAATTATTCTGTTATGTACCTTTATGCCATATTAGTATTGTGTTGTAATTTTAGTTCTTTACTGTTAATATTAACGAAACTGTCGTGAGTTGAATCGATTTCTCATCGTAGTAAGAAGCGCGGTCTTGTGTTACGACCTACGTAAAATGATTACTGTAGGGAATATAAAGGGTTTAATGGTTATTTCATGATACATAAGTGTAGAGGGATAGTAAATGATGGAATACAGCAAAATACAAGTGCATAGCTCTTGTATTTTTCGTTTAACTTAATATCTCGTATATCCCTCCTGTTTAGGATATACGGCAAGTTAGCATGCGGGATTTATGCCATAGTACAGACACTTTGTAAAACTCGAAATCTCCTATGTGTTCTTTTTCCTTCTTTTTTTGGATCGTATAACAATAATTTTTATTAATGCAACTATCGCTTCTATTTTCTCTTTTTTACATTTTTCAGTTTTATAATTTGTTTAACATTCTTACATCTTAATAAATTTCTTACACACATTTTATAACTTATTATGACAATTTATTGCCTTATTTATAAACATTATTTGTAATTTTTTATAAGACGTATATTTCATTCATGAATGTCATATAACCCACCCCTCTGGGATATATGGCAAAAATGCAAGAGTTTCTAAAAGTTTTTTTTAATAAATACAAAGAATGAATATTTTATATTTCTTTTTTTTTTTAGTAGTAGACAGTATAAAGTTGATATAATTCATTTGCCTTAAACATTGTAAATAGTACTCAATAAACTAAAAGTTTCCCTTAGCTGCGACGTATATACCGGAGTTACCCTATCTTTACAAAAAGAAGCTTGATAATGTCATCGTAAACTTATCAAAAATTCAAATTGCAATATGGATCAAATTACAATATAATAGGTAGTGATACAAATTTTATGGTGTATATGTTATAAAAAGGATTGCTAAGAAGGACTATATCAAGGAATATATCAACAGCGTTGATGTTTCTTCGACGAGAGAAGAATTATTTAAAATATTTAAATGGTAAATAGGCCGAATATTACCTTGTACGCAAAATATATCCGGGGATACGTTTGATATCACTAAACCGGTGCTGTGTAATTGCCAACTGCCACTATCTGCATGGCCCCTCTACTAATTTTAAAGATTAGTAAGCCGCACTGCATTAATGGTTACGCCGCAATTATATAAAGCTCGAATATTCGCCGCGTTCCATAAAACGTAATTGGAGTGGACGACCAAGGTTTCCTACTAACCTACCTACCTTTTTGCATTGCGCGTTTAATACCTCTTAAAATTTATTGTTATGTCTGGATACATTCCGGGCGTGCGATAGAACGACTGGCGCATCCATTCTTTCATTTAGCACGTTTTTTCACCGAATTACGCATTAAATGTCGAAAATATCTGTATGATTGGTATAATGCTGAGTTAAAGCATAACAAAATTATAATTAACGTTAAGACGGAAGTTACCTCTATTCTCTTATTATGGACATTTTATTAATATAATTTTTATCACTGGACCTCTCTTTCTCTCTCTCTCTCTCTCTCTCCCTCTCATCGTTATTAAAATACTAGGTAATACTTTTTTGAAATAAAACCTTCTGTACATTCTGCTGCGCATACTCCACAAGTTTGCAACCGGTGACGTTGAGCAAAAATCGGCGAAGTACGATTCAATTTTGTTAAAATCGAATTTCCAGCGAAATGCAACGTGCGTGATGCAAAATGTCGGCAAAGCACTGCGGATGCATTTATTGTATTCCCAGAATGCAATAAGTATTCCTCAGCAATGCATTACTTTTTCCTTTGTCGCTGCATCGCCGATGGCGGTGAAAGTGTGACGATTATTTAAGAAAGAAAAAAAATAGTTTTGTAGGAATCGACGTTTCTGGTCGTAACTTCCACGCGGGACGCGTAAACGCGGTTCGACTTTTGTGCTGAATCCGATCGATTTAAAGACAGGCCTGTTTATCCCAACCGATGCTTTCCCTTCTGCGTGATGGCCGTTTTAATGCTCGTCGTTGCTCATTTTACGATCGCCTTTTTAACCCTTTCACAGCTTAGCACAGCGGCAACCTTAATTAAGCGCAGGATGTGAAATCTTATTTTCTCCCGACTTTCCACGTGCTTAACCACGTTATCAATAATCGCGATTATTACAATTATTTAATCAACGGGATATTACCGTTTAATGCATCGATAATAAATGTCACCACTTTTACTGGTTTATTATACATTTTCACACGTGTAGAAAGCACACAAGAAATTATAAGAACGTCATGCAATTAAGTAAACTGAACGGCTAAATAAAGAATATATTGTATTCACATAATTTACGTAAATATCTTGGTATAAATTTCTGTTTAAACAGATATTTTTTATAAATAGCTAATGAATTTTTTTTATCTCGAATTTTATTTCTTATAATAATTCCGAAAAAATAAGAATATTTTATTAGACCCATGACGCATTTGAAGAATATATTTGATAGTCACGTTTGATTCAACATGGATGACATTGGGTGTTCGCCAAAACGAACTCATGAGTTTACCCCCCTCTTTGGTACGTATAGTCAACCCGCGAAAAGTCACGGTCAAGAAAGTTAAAAAGTTGAATGGCTCTGCATATACACTGTGTGTGCCGTAACACACATCGTGCACATTCCGTGCCCGTAAAAGTTCGAGTGTGCGGTTACTCGAAGAAATTACCCGCGCCGCTTCGTGGATATTCCAAGTGCGGAAAGAGAACCCCACCTAGTATTTATAGACATGCATGCGAGCAACGATACTTTATCTGAGAGAGAGAGAAAAAAACGCGAAAGAATCATTTAATTATGCCTGATAAGTTATTATTTTACGCTAGTATTGTTTCTTTTATAATTTCTATTTTTTGTTAGAACATAGATTACATACGTTTACCTGCATAAATAAGTTCTAATACAAATTTTATTGACTAATCATTCATTTTTTGTGCTTATATTAAAATAAAATAAATATTTATTTTTCAGTCATAATAACTTTTACTAAAATTAATGAAAACGCAATCTCCTCCATTTGAAGGTAAGGAATTTGTAATTATTTATCGTATAAATACACGCGTTACGAATATTGCACTAATTGTAAGTCGCATCTCATAAGACTGATTTCTGTAAAAGATCAATTTCATGGTTTATTCTGATGGATGTCGCACGACGCTATCTAAATCTAAATATGACCAGAAGTCGTGTCCTTTCTTCTTAGCTCAAGCGGGGTTCGCCGTTCACCCCTTTCGCGCAGAAATCGCGAACTTTCGTCCGGTTCAACCGCTGGCCGTCCATCCGGGACGAAGTTCCCTATCGCTTCTCGCATACGGAGCAATCAGCCGAGAAGCAGAAGGCACGGCTCGCCGTGGCAGACATGCAACCATCAGCAACAAGTAAGACCTTATAGCACGGTGATCAACTTGGCCTATACGTTCCTTCTCGTTTCATCCAGCGCCAGCCCCGGCACGCTGACTCGCTACTTCGCTAACTCTTCGCCACGTATATACAAAATTCACTTAGGTCGACTTGGGCGCATCGCTCGCTCACGCGGAGACGTGATCTAAATTACACCACGCGCGCCCGCCGCACGAGTATAACGTATGCGTGTTATATACCCACGCCAAGTGGAGGAAAGTCTCGCCGGGAGGCCTGATTGATGCGGAAAGTGGAGCTTATTCCTGGCCTCTATGGCCCGAAAGAATAGCGATTGTTCTGTCGTGTTTCCGTCGCGAAGCCGATCGAGCGACGATAACGGATCTTGGTGAATAAACGCTTCCAGCGAGAAGAGAACGGGCGAAGTAAAAGCTCGTACTTTTAAAGATTAAGACAAAATCGATAAACAATAAATAATTTTTTACATTCTGCATCATAAACGAATGTACACGCTCGGTACGTGAAAAATGCCGTTTGTGTTAATTCATTCAACCGTGAAGCATGTCATTTCGAGTTTATGACGTTAAGTGGCATTTTGTGCTCGAAGCATCGAACGACATGAAAATACGAGTTCCAGGATCGCGAACGGTAATGTTCGTGACTCAAAAGTAATCAAAGTCACGGAGGTAACCATGCCTGCGTGGCCAGGCTTTGAATAGACCTCCGTAAAATAAGTTAATATTTATTACAAGAAAAAATATAGAAACAGAATAATTTTAAAAAGATTCATATATATATAAAATATCCCCATCTGGTCCTTTCCTTGATAATTATATAGATGTCAGCTTTGCCATCGTATTATCTCAATTGTATAGCGAAAGATATGGTTACCCCTTCATCAGTATCATAGCATTAGTAACATCTTTAGGGTGTAGCCGTGGTCGCAGTCGGAGCTCGCGGGAAGCGTAGATGTGGTAGCAGGCACCGTGAAAGAAAGAGGAAGGAAGGGGTTTTGAGAGAGAAAAAAGAAAGAGAGAGAGAGAGAGAGAGAGAGAGAGAGAACGCGGGGAGAAAAATCGCTCGGTTATGATTACGGGTTACCGGGTGGCGGGGGTCGCCCCGACTACGACCCTCTTTTACCGCTACCGCGCGGCGGCGTAGCTGCCGCGTATTAATGCGATACACGATAGCCTGGTGGCTATTAAATAAAAAATATGAGAGCAAAATGGCTGCTTTCGCGACGATACGTCACTGAGAGGCGTGATTTGTATCGAAGCCCGAGCTGCGCGCCGGGGTAAAAATTGGTCGATCCGCCGTGTACCAGAAAGCGGAGGGGGGGGGGCGAGCGGACGGATTGCGGGACAAGCCGCAGAGGGGGGGACTGCGCGGTCTCTGCTAAAGCCGGTCGCTGAATTTCGCCTGCAGAGATATATCAACAACATAATGCACAGGTTCCTTGCATTTTGATCGGCTCTATCATCGCTTTAACGGGTAATCTCGTAGCAGTACGTCTCGTACGGCCAGTTTTCTGGGCACCTTCGTTCGACCTTACGTTCCTCGGCTTTTGTTCCTGCCGAAATTCTTGCCGATCCACAGGATGCAAATCAATAACGCGCGCGGGCTCCGCTCGCAAATTTTTTAGTCGATCTGAAAACAATTCTCGCGCAATGCAGAGCCGAATCTGATTACGTTTTGTTTTTTTTAAGGTTTGCTACTTTTTAATAAAAAATATATCTTTAGTCGGAAATTAAAATTCCCGTGAGAAAACATTTGTTTCGAATTGGATCGAGAATTGATCACATCTATTTATTTGCATCTTTCAGGCTTTCTCGCTTTTCGCTGGTCGAGATCGTCATACATCACGGCTATTCGCGTAATGGCGGCATCTTAACGCGAAAAATGCAGCCGTCCGCATATTTTCCCCCGCGCGAATGGCGCGCGAGTTAGTGGTCGGAGAAAAGTTTATTCGAGTTTCATAAAGGAACGTAAGCTGAGAGCGGTGCGCGCTCTCGACGGGGGGCCCCCCGCCGTGTATCGTGCGCGTTCGCGCCAGGTGATAATTTCCGAGAGACGACAGAAATGGATTGGCGAAGTATGTTTCGCTCAACGATCGAAAAATCCGGCCGTCCGGCCGGATAATCAGCGTTTTATTAGTTTACTTCAGAGACAATCAAGCGTTTCTAGCATCGCTCACGCTAAAAAAGTTATTAAACGGAAGGAGAAAGACAATTATTTATTACAAAAAAATATTTAAATTCTTTTAGCACATACAAATTCCCGAATTCATCCCGAATTCATTTTTATTTGATTCTAACGATGCTTTAATTTCTGAATGTAAAGTCTACAGTTAAGCAATTAAAATAAAATGCAATTTGACGTGAAAATTACAAATATTAGATATATGTTCATGCTTAAATCTGACGATAATTTTGTCGTATTTTATTTTTAGGGTTTCTTCTAACAATAAACATAATTCAGATTCAATTATTCTACAATTACGAAAATCGAGAAATTTTCATTGCGGAAGAGATTTTCAACACGTAACATTCGTCATTATTTTCTCGGCCTATTTTTCTTTCCGAGTCGTGACTCGTACGCGGATTTGCGAAAAATGCCGGTGTTTAGTGTGGCAAATTACCGGCGAGACGGTTTCGTGTCGAGTTGATCGAAGAACGTTTTCGGCCTGCTTGAACCTTTTACGCCGGGAGATTCAGAAGAAACGGTTTCTCTCCGTCTCTATCTCGCTCCTTTCTTTCGCCCACTGTTTCGCGCGGCTATGGCAGAAGTGACGAAAAAGGGCAGTAAACGTTTTACACGAGGAAACTTTCGTAGAAGTAATGTATCCGCATACCGTTTAGAAAATAGTAAGTATTAAGTAGGAAGGTACTTCCTTGCACGCTACTCACGAAAAACGATACTTTAACGCGGCAAAAGGGAAAAGTCTCTGTATTTGATTTCAGTTGTTGTTTCTTAAATATTCAGCGTTTAGCACGAGAAGCTTGTTTTGCGTGTCTTCGCCGTTACTTGCTGTCGCGCTAGAGACTACATTCTCGACGACTAAACCTACTGTGTATCAGCGCATCGTCCATGAAATTTAATTCAAAACTGTTAAACAAGATTGTCGGTACATTGTCCTCGAATATCGATTGTTAACGTAATCGGATTCCGCGGATCGAGAAACTTCTTCTTCAATCAATTTCGTTAATAATTTACATATTGCAATCTCTCGAAAAATTATTTTCAAATATGAGTGGAATCGTTATTGGCGCTCATCTCAAAAATGGATGTGACACAAAAAGATATCAAGTTTACACTTAGGACTAACAATGTTTTTAATTATGATTTTCAATTATGATATGGCAGTCTGACGAGCGTTCGCTGCTGCTTCTTCTCGGAAGGGGTCCCCATTATGTTTCCAGTCGTTTGCCTTTTTGATACCGTAATGTGAATTGCGCGTTATGATAGCGATAAATTTAAATTAACAAATTAGATGTCCCTGGGTAGTGGACGCTGTCTCAAGCCAGCATCGTGAAACCACCTTCCGAGCGTGAAAATATTTAATAGGTGTATCCACCGTACACGTTCTCGGACGAAAACACATTAAAGTGAGCGAATTAACTTTCCTCGGTCGCGAACGTTCTTCATCGAGTCTATCTTGGATATCACGCGGGTGTATTTAATTAGAAACCTGCCCAGTATTTTGGGGTACCTTTTAAATTAATGTAATTTAATGCTAACTAAAATAATCGTATGCTAAATAATTTTGTATTAAATAATTTAAAGGATTCCTCAATTATTTTATTTTAATATATGATTGTGAAGATCTAAAGAAGGCATTTTATTTCTCTATCTTCTCCCGAAAAGTTATAAAAGTTACTAGATTGTGATTATCTAAAGAGTTAATTTCCGTAGATGGCTAAATAAGTTTCTATTAGTTCTACCTGCGCGGGACAAATCTCTTCAGCGCCTACGAAGACGAGAAGTTCGGAGGGTGGAAAACGCAGCGTGGATGCAACGTGATCTATGCACGGCGGCGGTCCGGCGGACGCTGATTTGATGCCGTGTAATTCGATAGACGCGAATTCCCTTCCACGAGACAAGACAGCGAGACAAGACGTCGTGCCGTCGCGTCTCTAAACGAGTCGTTCCCTCACAATCGCTCTCTCTCGCCCGCGTATACATACACCGTCCCAGTCATGGTATAATTGGGAAGGGGTATAAAAATCCGATCGCGCCGAGCCGTAATTTCGAGGATACCTCTGGTGGTGGCGGCCGGCTTGTCATAAACCGGATTTACCGTCGGGGTTCGTAAAGTTTATGAGGATCGGCGAAACGGTATATGGCGCGTGGAAAGGAGAGACGGCGCGCTGTTTGCGTCGGGAGGGAGTCCGGAGGGTGGCCGAGGAGGGAGGATAGGCGTGTAGGAGGGCCGCGAAGGGAGGTCCTGGAAAGTCAGGTTCACGGAACCAACGCGAATTGTATAAATATGTTATTGATATACGAGACGGGGATGGCGTGAGGTAGATTACCCGGAAACTGGTATCCAGGTTCAGAGAACACGGGCCGGGCTTGAGCCAAGCCCGAGCCCGGTCAAGAAAATCAAGCGCGACCCGATTGCATCGCCATTTTCATAAATCGATACCGTGTCTGGAAGATACGCGCTCGGGCGTTGTTGATTTATACCTCGTGATATGGTCGATGTTGCATTGAGTTGCAGTCTTTCGAACGTCTGGGCTTGACAAAGTAAACCTATGCGGTTTTATTTATAATTCTATATGTAGTATAAATTTGCTGCGCCTTAAAAACTTCGTCATTTGATAATTTATAATTATTCTGTAAAAAAAAATATATTTTTATAACTTATAATTAATTCTAATTTTAATTTCACTTTTTTTTAATTTAACGTAACATCTTCACGTGCATGATTTCTTAATTAATACATAAAATCTTCTACGAAAGAAGTTGCAGTAATTTCATATATTATTTGGATAAGATATAAAATATATGATAATGTGAAAAATACAACGTGATAAGAAACATTATAAAACTGCGATAATTTTCTTGATTCCCTCATAAAGATAATCCCAGTCGCGTTTATCGATATAATTCCATGTCACTCGTCATTTCGCGACTCGAGTGTGTGTGTGTCATCGTCGGAGGCCCGTTCGGGGATTAGCTTCGGGCGTACAAGGGCGTACGTAATGCAATTAACAAGCCGACAATTAATAACCTGCCGTTATGATGCTGATAGGGTTCGACTGTAACGATGTACGTCGACTCGCGAATAAAATCGCGTACTATTCGTATACGTAAGTATAATATTCTACGCCCGTCCCTCCTGATCTCTCGCTCCATTCTGATCCTCTCTGCTTTCCGCCCCCTCCCCCCCTCTATCTCTATCTCTCGCTCTTTCTCCTTTTCTCTCTGTTTGTCCCCCTTCCCTTTTTCTTTCTCGTATCCGCAGACTCGTGTTCCCTTTCCCCCGTGTGCGCACCTAAAACGCAAGAAAGGGAACGTAATAGCCTTGCATGATACACGGCCATTAATCCGTGTATATACCCTTCCATACTTTGGAGGAATAGACACCTCGTACGCCTCGGTTTCATAGCCGGTTCATCAGCCGGATATCTCCCTGTTCTTACTCTCTTTCCATCTCTCTTTCCCGGCCACTTCTCCCACTTCTCGCTTCTCCCTGTCTCTTCCTCTCACTATCGATGATTTAATTTCGGCGCACGCTCTGCTGCAACGCGCGACTCGAGAGAGACTTCTATATTATATGAATCAATTCACTTTATCCATTTAAAAGAAGTACATGAATAACTGTGGCGTTTTGTGAAAGAATAAATTCAGACTTAAGTTGAGAATCTTCTTTTATTTTATACTTATAAAATTTAAAAATATTGTTATCTTTGGCAAAATAGTTATAATATTGCGATATGTTTCAATTAGAATTATGTTTCGAGAAAGATATTAAGTAATATGTACAGGAAGTTAATTTAAAAAATGGTTCTGTAGAAATCAAATCAGAAAAAAAAAATGACATAATTAATTAAAAATATAATTAATATGTCTCTTATTAAAGCACAATTTATTTATTTTTCTAATGCTAAATAAATAGCAACATAGATTACTTATTATTTGGTTATTAATTATTATCGTTATCTATTTTCGGAAGAAAAAAGAGCAAAAATTTTTGTTTATTGTAACGGATCCACGAGTTGTCTCATTTGATATAATAGACTGTTACGTTCGGGACTGATCAGAAAATGTATCTATTTTCGTCGTGCAATTTGTATCACTATATGCTTTATTTCATCGAAATAATATACGAAACTCCCTGTCTCCCCTACTCGTCTGCAGTTCCCTTCAAACGTGACGTCGAATCGTATCGTTTTTGACGGACAGTTCCAATCACGGGTCGTCATTCGGTAGCACACGCCCGTTTCTCTATTCTTGCCTGCTCATTCATCTCTCCATCTGTTCGCATGCACTCACACCACTTTAACCGTCGATCAATCGTGAATCGTAGACGGTGCTTATGGCAGGTGAATGTATCGCGCAGATAATATCGCTGCTCGAAAATAAAGTCGATCGTTTGTAGCCGCGCTGACTTATATCGCGGTTGATTGGTCCTTAACGATTAGAATCAATAACTCGAATGGCGATCTTTTTTCTTTATTTACGGATTGACATAATGGCCTCTTGCGTAAGTGTTTAAGAGATAAATATCGTTTGGTGAACACGTTATAAAAATAATAAGTTAAAATTTAAATAAATTGGTAAGGGAAATGTAATCAGAGTATTTTAACAAAATATATAAAGACAGAAAATGTAACGATAAATTAATTAAATATAATATGTTATTAGATATTAAATTTTATTTAATTCCAATGCATTGAGTGCCGACTTCTTTCGATATTTATTTCAAGTAATAATTCGCGAAAATTTTGCACGAGATTGCATTATAAATACCGACATTATTTCTACTGTATAACATACACACAATATTTCTTTTATATAGACTGTTGCCTCCTGTTCGATTTGTAATCGTAAAGAATTAAAACGCACGTATATAAATATATACGCATGAAACATTTGTCCTGCTGACAAAGCCATCAGACCATAACTTTTGATGCGCACTTCCATTACTAAGGACGCATCGTACGTATCGCACAAATCGGTTGAATATTTCACGCGACTCGTCATCGTCGCTTATTTCTCGAGCGTATAGATCAGAGACGAGATCTCGTTTTCGCGGGAGATAGATTTCTCCGCGACGGTTAGCGAATTGAGACGATCGATCGAGAGAGCGAGGAGGAAGCAGGTGCCTCTCACCACGGCATGCGATAAATACGAGCGCGCGCGCGCGCACGCATCGGGCCGATGTGCATTTTTAAAATTTGGTGCGTTTAAATGAGGTCGTAAATACGGGCTGTTCTACGTAATGAGCCCGTACTCGACGAGAGTACTCACCTGTAGGAACATTTCGCCGTCGAGGTGATGATGGTCATAAGCGAGCGTTGCCAGCTCTCTCGTCCTGTAATGCGAGTCGTGGTGCGAATTCTCCTCCTTATCCTTGTGCATCACCACTACAACAGAAGTAAAGCAGATTATGAAGATACGAGCTCGGAAATCAGAAAGTCAGTGCAATAAAAATCACTCGTTTGTTGGAAAAGTGCCCGTTATGATCTTTAATCTACTGAGACTCTCTTTATTTCTTCGATGTCAAATGTATATAGGTATTCCATTCTTTTTTGTTACTCTTTGAATCACAGCGTACGATTAATGATTAATGTGTCTATAAATATAGATATTATTTTTTGTTGGATAGATACATAAATCTAATTCTTGGTAATATGTATTTAATCATTTAATGTGCCTATTTATTTATATATAATACATACGTTATACCACGTTTTTAATGATCACACCAAGACTACCACGCTAATCGAGTTGATTTCTAATGTTCCCCGACGAGTTTCAAGGCACGGAATGGCGAAAGTGCGAAAAAATGGTCGCCCCCTTGTGGAAAAAAGCCGCATTAACGCGATAATATTACAACGTCGAGCATAAAAACCGTACCGGGGTAACGTTGTCGAAAACGTGCGCGGAGAAAGAGGATAATTTCGACGGTGCAATTAAATTTCAATCAAGCGGCGTGCTCGTCCACGAATCTTAATAAGACGCCCTCCGTCCTCCCCCTCCGTGCCTCCTTTTTTATCACGTCCACCGCAAATCACGGGAATGATTAGAGGGCTAAGCCCGTCATAATCCCTCGGTACACGAATGCGAAAACGAGGCATCCCAGCACTCGTGCAACCGGCCGCAATCACTATCAGCTTTACGATTTCTTCATTCCACGGCATAAACTGCGGTAGGCAGTTTCTAGTCGCCATAGCCGAGAACTTACGACGCGATTTTTACGACGTCTACAAGTGGGCATCGCTTTCTCGAAATCGCATTGAAAGATAGCGCTTAGTCTTCGAGAATTACAGGCCATTCAATAGAGCAACGATATTTAATTTATCTCACCGTTGCATTTAATTATTTTATATTATAAGGCATGTGTATATAATTTATTTTGAGGGAGAAAAGAAACAGAGATAAGATAGAAATATAATATGTAAATTTGAACGCAATTGCAGTATTTTGACCTCTATTTCCAATTTATTTAGCAAAAGATAAAGATAATTTACAAGTATTTTGTAGAAAGAGAAAAAGAGACTAAAGGAACGAACGCAAGATGTCGCACGAAGGATATTCATGAGCGATTTGCATAGGGGATCGCTGATCGTGATTGGAGATTATGACCGATGGAAAAGGACAACGACGAAATTAATATCGTGTCCCGATAAGAGCAAAGATGTGTTTCCGCCGGCGCTTCGTCCGGTCGACAATCGGCACTACTTACTTACTTACTCGAATCACATAAATTCAGTTTACCTCGTCGCGCACCAGTGCGTTACATCGTTCGCACATCGAACTGCCCCGGATTAAAAGTCATTAAAGTCAGTCGTAACAAACCGAGCCGTTATCAGATTTGTCATATTATACGCTGTAACGTTGGCAGTTTGCAGATTTTTATGAAAGATTAAAATGACGATGACGTCGGCAAGGGGCAACTGAAAAGGGCGGCTGACACTTTTTACCGTAACGCAAATTTATATTTCTCGGCCAGCGATAATTAAGCCGATTACTGTCAAAGATAATATAAATTTGACCAACGTTTCTATGTAAACTCGATGATCAATAAAAAAAATGTTTTTTGTCATAATAATATAATAAATCCATAAACTTTTTCACTCTAGTTAGATAAATTGAAGTCGCAATACGTTGCCAAATTTTATGTTATCAATTCTTACTGGAGAAGTGAAAAGAATGAAAAAAAAGAACAAAACTGCATATATCCTTTAATAAGCCTTTCGGTCTAAATATTATGAACTTATCTATACATATTTATTTTTAATTTACCTATAATAAAATTATTTAACTTATCTATAAAATCAGCATTCGCGATTTTAAAATTTCGCAGACTTGGAAATTTCAAGAAGATGAGCTTTGTTTCGCACTCTTCTACTTCTTACAATTAGACAGAGATTTGTTTCAACGTTATAAATTCGGTTCTTCCGTAAATTTTTTTTATTAAGCGGTATCCATAATTAATGTAGAGAATCTAAGCCAATTTTTAGTACTTTTTAAATTTAAAAAAAAAAACTAAATTTGAGAAAGTTATAGCTCGCTAAAATTTCTTTGATGATGCGGCAACTTCAAAAGATTTCGCAGCGACACTATGACGTCACAGCACATTTTCGTGTACTATATTTTCTTCAATTTTGAAGATATTGCAAAAATTCAAAAAGTTTACAAAGTAAGTATGCCATGATCTATCAGAATATACTGTTAGGTAAAAGTCGGTTAAAACCGAATTGTATTATGGATATTACGAATATAGAGCGAACAAATCAGAAAGCCGGCGCTTTGTCTCGCGCTCGCATGCTGAAGTCACGGCGACGAAAGCGACCGGTTTATTATTTAACACGACGGTGTGGTCGCGTATGTTCTAATTATGGCGCGCATATTAAGCAGGAGGCAAGCAGGTGAAACTGTAACAGATCGGCGGTGTATTATAGGGTTTAAAAGGAAGTGTCGCTCACATCCTGTCACGTATGTATCGCGGCGCCGCGCCGTCGTTCTCTGGGGCCCGTCGTTAATCCACTTGCGCTTAAGTTGTTCGGACATCGATAGTCCTTGGGTTCTCGCGAGAGAGAAAGAGGGAGAAGCGCGCACATTTTTAACGAAAAAAAAATTCGGCCTACTTTCACGATCCATTATCTACACTGACGCGTAAATTACTCTACGCTGTGTAATAAAATGGAAATTACGATGGCCGAGTACGAATGAGGCAACAAAGAGAAGGTTTGCGTATGGAGGCTTATCTTGAGATATAAATATTTAAGCAGAGCGTGGAAATATACACGAAATCCTTTCTATTTAAGTATTTTGAAGAATAATCGCTAGCGTCCAGCTTGAACTTTTATCGAAATCACTTTCAGCACTGTTTCAATTAAACTTCCCTCGATCCGTAAATGAATTATTAATGATATTTGTTTAGGTCTACCTTCTCGCATTTTACAGATTTCACTCTCACGTACGGTGACGAATCATTTCTGTCTTTCAATCGCTATGTTCAAATACTTTTTCTCAATTAAATTTGTATTGATAAAGCTTATACTTAATAATTGGAATATTAATTCCGTCTCTTATCTCGAGAAAGAAATCTAGCTATTCTTTTTCAAAATCTCTTTTCACACACAAAAAGCATTAATGCGTGATTAGGAGCGTCTTACACTCAATCCGCGCCTCACTAAACATTGTAATTATAAATTATATAGTTAATTATAATTCTATTAATTATAATAACTGCAATTAACTCGCAAAATGATAAGAGATTTTGGCCGATATGACCATCTTTTCTCCTCGTTAAACGGGGATGCGGTTGGACTAACGTTCCAATTCCGCGAGGCGCAAACCCGAGAGATCGCCGCGCCGTGAGGAGCATTAAACGGGCGGCGGTTAGTATCGCGGAGCAGCGATGCGTGAACCGGGAGATGTGCGAGAGCAGGGTGCAACGGTCACTCGGTAAATAGTCGCACGCAATGTCGTGAAGCGCACGGCGGCGGCGTCACCGCCATGCGACCCTCTGGGACGGGATCCATTAGGACGACTGTCGTCGGAATGACCGCAGGATGCGCGGATACGAGCGATGTTTCTGGGATATATATATATATACGCACGTGCGTATCCGGCATGCACCATCGGTCGATCGGGCAATCCGATTTTCGATTGCCGTGAACCCGGACGGGGGGCCCACCGCACCGGTCATTCGGATCTAACGACCATGCCTAATGCTTCCTGAAACAATGGCTTCTTCGCGACGAAATACGCGAGGATGTTTGAAGCGGTAACAATAAGGCAAACGGAAACGCTTTTGCGGGATACGTGCCGAATGATGTGGAATGTTTGCGCGGCATTTCAGAAAATAAAACGAGGATTGATTGACGTAGGATTGTCGCAGTCAAAGATCTTTAACATCCTAGGTGGATGTGCAGGAAGTGTGCGAAGAAGAAAGAAGCATTATTCAAAAGAGTCACTGCAATTATTAACGCGCGAGCTTTAATCACACACATCGATATTAACTTAATTCCCCCGTTTGTCCTCACGCTTTAAGTATATAATCATACTTAAAGCACGGTTATATCGATAACAGATGGAGTTAACAACAACCCGCGCGGGAGCGTGAGGAGATGTGTGAAACTCGCCGGAAAAACGTTGCTCGCGGGCGCAACAAGCGTAATCGCCGTTGAGGGCGAAACTTAATGAGGGCGGAAAAGAGAGGAAAAGAGAAAAAGAGAGATATAAAAAGAACGGAAAATAACGGGCGACGGACGCGCAGATGCAATCTCTCCCGTCGCACCACGGCGGAGAACATGGAGCGTTTCGAGCGCGGGGAGGTCGCGCCATCGCGATGCGCCGCGCCGCCGCGCGCCGGTGCAATCAGTAATAATAATTATACTTCCTCCGGCAAGGTCAGTTTATGAACATATATATATATATACTCGCCGGAGAGGAACGCAGGAAGCGGCGGGATCTAAAAGCGGAGGCGGAGGCCAATCAGAACGCCGCGCGGGGAGCGTCCAGCGCGAGAGCGGAATGGCGCGCTTGGGGAAAACGCTCGTGCTCTCTCCTCATCAGATGTTTACGCCCGTGGTATCGGCCTCGCGATGGTGCGTAACTTTATCGCCCACGCTTGCCGCACACGAGCGTCAATGAGCCGCTGGAAATTGGCGCAATTGAATGTAACGCGTTATTTTTAGAAATTATCGTCGCCGCAAGATGTGAGAATCCCTCCGCCACCGAGGCGGAAGAGCTCGCGCGGTGTTCGCTATACTGAAGTCACAAGTGCCGGTCATTTTTAACGCGTCTATAACTTAATCGTTCAAGATTTGCAAATTTTTACAAAACACGCGTCTTGTAAAAATAAGAAATGCTCTTGTCACGTACGGACAAAATTTAAATTTAGAGTCTTTTAATAAATAAATCGAATTTAAAGACTATTTATCCGATTTCTGACGGTAAACTACCAGAGACTCTCAGAAACTGGGCTCCGTCTTTCGGAAGAGTTAAACCGTTGATCTACACATAGCTGACAATTGCTATAAGTGTAATCCTTCATTTGCCACTATACCAGGATGCTATGGACCAATCACCCGCACATTTGAATTTAAAGCGATTATTACTGAAACCTCCTTAGAGGCCCCATATTCCACTTAGGAATTAAAAGAATCAATCATCATCATCCTTCTTCCATGCCTAGAAAAAGGAGCAAAAAACACAATTGAAGAAGATTAAATTTCAATCAAGCAATCTAATCAGGATCTTTTCCCACTTTGCCTTTCCTACTGAAGAATTTACAAACAGATAAGGTGACGTAATTCAAAAAGTTCTATATTACTAAACTTTATTTCTCTAGATTTTAAAAATCAATTTTTCTAATTTCAATTTTGTAAATAAACCTGTGATCCCCCCCCTCCCTCGTTACAAAACTTATAAACTACGACATCTTTTCGGCCCCGATTAATCACCCAACCTAGTCCAAATCCCGGGTAAAGTACTTAAATGTATTGACCCAAAAACGGACGAAATAATTCTCCTCGTCAGTTCGTGACACTCTAATTTAAATAAGAAAAGGAATAAAATTCAGGATTAAAAAACGCAAAACGTTCCAAAATCATATAAACATAAATATATATATATATATACGTTTTAGTATTAGTTACGTTTATATTAAATAACCTTAGATTTATATCTATGCCTTCAAATTAATCAATGACTAAAGAATTTGCATGGGCCTAATAAAATCTGTGAAGTTTCTGTGTGAAAGTCTTTTCTCAATATTATTTCGTATAAAATAAACGCACGAAGTACAAAGTTCATTGTCTTTCTATCTTTTTTTTTGTTAGTAAATCCTGATTTGTTTATAATCACGAAAGCCAGGATCGGAATTCCACACGCTCTCACCCGTCGCCCGCGTCAACGACCGTTTTCATTAGATCGTCCCTATACGATCGCCCGGTCGCTTCATTAAGCACCGCCGCCCTCATTTATATAGACGTCTTTGAAGTGCAAATAATGACGCTGCTCCTCAGGGGTGCCTTTCCTACCTACCTACCTTTCTCGTGGTGACTTGGCGTTTTACGCACCCCGCCGCCACCGGCGTCGACCGCGGCCGGCGGTCGTGCGAACCGGACTAAGTGAACGGTTAAATAAGTGATTATCTCCCGATCGCATAATCGATCGATGATTGATGGAGTCGGTGTGCCGCGAGACACGACGTGTATTAACAAGCGCGCCCAACATTAACTGATGCCCACTGGACGCGCCCGACCACCCGTTAGATTGTTTCCGATGTCACGCGGAGAGAGCGACGTCCGCGTCCGTCGGTGTGATTTGGGAGGGCAGGCCATTCGTTTCGTTTTGTAATTACGACGGTCACGGGATGTGTGTGCAGCTCGCAATAAACGTGTCAACGTGCAATGTTTGCGTGAAGTCCCGTTAATTCGAAAGAAAAACGCGATAATAACGAAGTATCAGAAAATGTTAAACTGGCATATCTGAAGAAATCCTGAAATTTAAGAAAAAGATTAATAAACAAAAAGATTTTATATGACGTTGGTAAAAAAAATAATCGCGTGTGTAAAGCGATGTTTGTGAAAACATACATAGCTATATATATATGTTTTGTCCGTTTAGCATTAATAACGAATCATATATTCACGGACCGTGTAACCTTTTTTGTTTTTCTTATTTATACGGCAACATTAAAATAATAATGCAACGTAATTATATAATCGTACACTGGCATCTCTCAGAAATAATTATAGAGTGTGGATTTCTTTAATACAGTATACACTGTGAGATAGATACCGATCGTAGCTTTCATTTCTTCCCCTTTCCATCGCACGTCAAACAGTATAACATTCCACTTTAACGCGGCGCGCATAATTTAAAGATCATAATTATTATTTTCTTTAGCGCGCAGCCACGTGAACACCACGACAACGGCCCTCTTCCAAGAACGTTCGCCAAATTTCCTCGTGAACGAGGCCGTACATCACGGTCGGGCCGGTTCTTTCAGCCGGAAGATTTTCAGCGGTATCGCGCGGAACTCTTTAGTCCCGTGGGATTAAGGGGAAGTGACATGGCTGCGAAAATCCTTCGTGGCTATACATGCAAATGCACGTTGAGGATACGCGCGCAAAGACATTGCACGCGTCAGGCTGCCGCCTTTGGATTCCTGCTGAGTCAGGAGCGCCGAACGGGAACGAGCTTAAAGTAAGCGGAGAGAGGGTTGAAGCCGGGAAGGGGAGGAGGAAGCGAATATTAAAGATTAAGCACGAGGCACGCAGATTAGCGTGCTAATACACTTGTTCTTTGCGACCGGCCGGACCGGCGCGCGGCGCGGCCCGGCGGGGCCGATTGTGTCGCGGAAACGAATGACCAGCCACGATAAGGGAGACGAAGTGCTTTTCGTCAGGTCAGTTGGCGAGTTTTTAGAGGCACCGGGCCCCTGTCAGGACGATACACTGGCAAAATCAACGACCCTCGGTTTCCTGAGGACACCTCCGACTCGCGACTCCTCGTCCATCATGACGCGAAAGCCGTATACCTCGAGACTACTGGGCGAGGAGTTACCTCCGCGTTAGGCATTCATACATTATGTAAAAAAAGTATTTAATTAGATTTATGATAATTTTTTGATATTTTATATTAGCATTTCTTAATATCATCGTTTCCGTTTCGCGCAGATTGTACGTGCTCCGCGATTACTCCGTTCAACAAAAAAGAAAAAATACACAAGAACGAACATAATCGTTTCTCGTAGTCTTTTAGACGCTGAATACGATCCCGTTTACCAAATTGCTCCACCACATCACAATTTTCAAAAAATATATGTAATTGAAGTTACAAAAAGAAATTATTTCAGTGCATTTTGGCATATTGTAACTATGCGACGTAGATTGGAAAAGTTTTATTGCAATTAAGTATATTATTAATACCTTCACCCTTAAAAGGAATTTATTGTATCAATTATGGTAAAAAAAACATTTGTATTTAATATATAGAGTGCATGAAAGTTGCAACTTACATATGCCATAAAGGATCTATCAAATATTATTTAATTACATTATTTAACCTCTGAGCAACAAAGAAGTATAAAAAATAATATGTGTGCAATATCTACGATCTGCGTAAGCTCCTTTCGAAAGATTTGTCTCACAAAGAAGATGTTCTCTTCCAGCGTAGTTAAATATAATAAGAGCTTAGCTAATTAGCTTAACAACGTAATTTAAAAACGTGCTATTAGACATTATACTCCTGTAATAAGCTTCGCTGTGCAGACATTAGTAATTTATGTACGTTTCACCCACTTTAATCGAGAGACTCGAGAGAGATGTGTTGATGACTATGAAATATCTACGTAATCACGGCTGTATAAATACTTTTCCTGTTCTCACTGCATTCCATGTTTCTTAAGAATGCCCAAGTAAGAATAGGCATTCTTACTTGCCTATTCCAGTATAGTCATTGTATCTGCTTTTGTGATTTGCGATTCACACATTTTTTGCTATGCGCACGCGCATGTAATGGAGTATATAACTCATTGTCAGATAAATAAGATAAATAAAACAAAAAATTGCATATATGAAGTAAGCACGCAGAATACTTTTTTATATATCTCTGAATTTTCCTAAAGTTGCATTTTATTATCAGTATTTTCTGATTTTTCAAAATGATAATAGATAAAAATGTGTTAGTAATACTTTATAATTAGGTTTACCTATATTTTAATTAATTACGACAAGAGAATCGTAGATGATTAAAAAGAATATGCAAGAGCCTCCTTTAGAGCGCTCCTTTAGAGAGCATCCTATCATTTTTGTTAATCTAATAATAACTAATCATTTTATTATTATAATCAAGATTGATCTGGAGCTATATTTTAGATCAAGATAAATAAAGTTGCAAGACGATGTATTTAACCGCAGCATAATTAGGAAACAATTTCGAGAGAAGAAAATTGCTCTACAAAAATAAAAACCCATTTGTTACGAGGCTCTTAGAACAAAGATATTTTTTTCAGTTTCTCAATTGTGAATAAGAAAAGGCACTAGATTTTCCTGCAAGTCAACGAAAATGATGTACGAAGGTGTGTCTGCCGGGAACTTTCGCCTCGGCAATGCGGACGACAGATCGGAGGAAACGTTGCTCTGTTGATTGCGTTCGACGTGGAGTTAATGCGCGGTCTGGCTCCGCGCGATGTGTGCGAGAAGAGAAAGAGAGACTATTAACCCGTCCGTCCGTCCGACTGACGAACGATCGCGGGCGCGTATCGCCGATTGCGAATTTACGGGAGCGCACCCCAATTACCGTTCCCGTGTTTCTGCATACCGGTTGTCCGACGTCGTCCGGGGTCGTCGGGGAAAAACGTCACAATGTCGGCATCGCCGCCCGGCGCGGTCGTGCCGTTGCACGTGGGTGAACGTGTATCGCCGGGGATCTTTTATGGTGCACCACGCACCGTGCAAGGTCGCATTATATGTCCTCCCTCTCCCCATTTCTTTCCCACTGTCTCTTTGTCTCTCTCTCGCTTTCTCTCGTTTTCTGCTCACCGCACGATATTGCCACACGGGGATGATTACAGGTATTACCTGAGCCACGATACACCGCGCACCGCGTATAGATACACCCATTTATCGATGCTCGGACGTGTGCTCGGCCACACAGAATTCGGAAGCCGTCAGATCTTCACGGATAATGAGGGCGCGATATTTTCTGTTGTAAAAGCTTTCGATTAGGACCGACACGCTCAGATTTCTAATTTTTTTTTCACACGGCTATGTAAATAAGATAAAGACAGATCGATCGTTCGCTAATCAAATTAAGGAAACTTTAGAAGGAAAAAATTATAAACGTCTCGTATGTATAAAGGCTAGTGATAGGTGGTTTTTATCTATTTTTTTTTAGAAATTTTTTAGAAATATTTATCGTATTACTTGTACTCGTACTTGCGATATATGTACAATATATCTATATCTGAATTATTTATTAAGACATGTTCTCGACGTAGTGTAGACTTTCATAACTCACAAAGTAGATGCTATTTCAGTAAGAGCAATACGCGTTATTAGTTCTCTGCAAGTAAGTGGATTTCTGTTGGATAACCCAGGCAACCCCTTCTCATTAATCAGCATGGATAACGAGTTACGTAAGCGAATCTCGCAATTCGCGAATTATGAAGTGTACCCTACAAAATCTATTATCGCGTATGTCGTCGTTTTGTATGAGACGCGGTATACATTACATTTCCTCAGTTCTCTCGTCTTCAACATTGATACTTAATTTTTTAATTAATTCACAACCCTTCGTTTATAACTTATTTAAAAAATTACACTATCCTCATGCTTTTTATCTTTTAATATCTGCAATAGTTTCGAGTTTATCATTATAAACAAGATCAAGAACATAATTCTGGAGCAGCCTCCACGAGATTTCCGATCCAGGCAAACGACGATTTATAATTACATCGTAATTAGGCAATAATTTCTCTTTATGCGGAAAGCTCGCGTACGCGCGCAAGTTCGGTCGCGGGTTGAAACCGTCATCGGCGCGCTTTCATTTCCTTCTTTTTTTTTACTTCCATACAAATTCCAGCGTATGATCTGATACCCCGAGACTGGAGAAGGGCGGGCGGTCAGACACACCGGGAGTTTTTATCGAGTCCGGCGGCGGGCAGGAGAGTTTTGCAAGCGCTCTTTAGTGCGCGGCGCCGCGCGCGCGCAAACACACAGTCATGACGCACGGCCGCGCATATATATATACACACGTTGACCGTATATAAAGTAATCCGTCAGACAGAAGCGGGGTGATAATGCATGAGCGCGGTAGCCCCGCCCTATCCCTGTAACCGCGATAAAATCTCTCATTACGCAACGAGACGGACCCTCTGCCGCTAGACTGTTATCCTTAGACGGGCAACTCCAATAAAGCATATGTATGTGGAAATTTATTTTTGTTTTCGCCGCACCGCCGCGCCGCACCGTCGACCGGTCAATCTTTCTCAGGAATCGACGAGCGGTGTCGTTCAACTGGCGCGGCGTGCGCCGCGATACGGTCAAGCTTTTGTGAAAAAAGAAACGAAAAAAAAAAGAATATCCGAAGTAGCGAGGGTGTGGTTGCCGCTGCATACGTAAAACGGAAATATTCGTCATTGCGGATATCAGCGCGATAGTCATTATGAGGCTGGTAAGTACTCCCCGCCAGCGATTTATACAAATAAAAAGCAATACGTGGTTAAGAAATTTCTTTACGCTAGCTTCTTCGCTTCACCGCTGAGGGCGCTGAGACCTCGTTGAGATTCGGCTTCTATTCTTTTATGGAAATTCACGCAGAACGTAAAGGACAGCGCCACTTTGGGAACAGCTCATAGCGTATTTATCGGAATTCATAAGCACAGAAAACATATTCTCCTTGATGACACTCTGACTTGGTATTCGCCATTACGATAACGCAAAATACGGAGTACGTAGCGGGCGCAATTACGGACAGATTACACGTTGCGCGAACACAATGTGTTCGCAGAATGCACGTCGCACACACGTCGGCGGATACACATGTGTGTGTGCAACGCAGCACAATTTGTACCCATCGCTAATTAACTCGCTAATAGTGAGTCATCGCCGAATCATTAGATTACATCACGGTAGCGGCATTCTTCTCTCGGTTCGGGCCCGCACTGATTATTCCGTTTTATTACGAGTGCCAATCTGTACGTTTTTAATGACAGGACAGTCTCGTGGCGAGTTCTTCCCGAGTCACGTAAAACGTTCGTTTACTGCGGAGTCTTAATCGGGGGAACACAAGAGGAAAATATTTCTTTCTTCGTTTTTTTTTTATACCGTAGCCTAGACGCTAAGAATAACGTAGATCTGGGACGCCCCTCGCAGATACGAGCCTCAATGTTATAATAAAACGTTTTAAGAATAGGTCTAGAGATCGTTCGTCGATGTGCTCTATACTCTATTTTATCGCGTAAAGCATTTTGCCGGGAATAAGACCACGCGCGCGCGCGCGCGCAATCTTGTAAACCGAACATCATTCTCCTCTCGCAATTTTCGTGGCGACAGATATACGTCGTCGAGTTAATTACCACGGTCACGCATTACGCACAAACGTGATTTGCTCTATCGCTAACTTGCACCGGCCTTTCGCGACGCGAATCAACTCGAGAGTCGTTCAAAAGTACGCGCGTACAGGTGTAATTACGCCTGATGTCTCCCGTTGACTCCAAACAAGCTTTTCACCGCCGCGCCGCCGCGCGCCGAGCAGCCGAGACCAGTTTCTGGGAGCACTTCGCGAAGTACGTTTCCTCGTAGTATGCTTTATGACGTTATCTAGTGGTTGCTTATTAGCTGTTTAACAGCCGGGAAGTTTGCTAAATCATTCGGCAAATTCCACTGTTTTTACGTTTCGCTTCAGAATTTTAATATTTGATCTTGAATTATAAGAATACGAAGTCTATAAAATATAAACGTATAAAGCAAATCTTGCGATTTTTCCTCTGAAAATTCAGATTCTGTCTTATTATCACGAATATTTGAAGATATCTTCTTTTTTTTGCTTTTCTATTTTTCTATTATTGTGTATTGCTCTTCTCTTGATCCAATAGAAGCCAATGACAACGTACTTGCGCTACGTTCCTTACCGACAATAATTACGGATATTATCTAATCATCATGAGATGTATCCGACCCTGAACCCATGAGAAATCTGCAAACCTCTTTGTTGTAATGCAACATCGACGGCTGGAACTATACCCGCGTCAACGACGATGACGATGATGCGACGGCGAACGACGTACGCCTGCATTATTATGCGTCACATTTCCGGTCCCGGATTACGATTCTCGAGCATTGCCTTGACACGGTCCTATCGACGACTGCTTGTCGATGAGATTCCGCATTCGCGCGCATTAATTTGCGTCAACAACGTTTACTGATAGACAATATGTTAGTAAACAAAGTCAGAAACTTTTACTTCGCCATTAAAGGATTAACACAGTTATGATAAAGCTTTTTTATTCAACCGACTGGCTATCTTTATTAATTCTAATCATCACGACATTTGATCCTTCAACCGATGTAACTTTTGATGCTAATAGGTATAAGCATCCTCTTTAAAATCACTGTAAAGAAATTATTGCGAAAAATATCACCTCAGCCGGGATATATTTGTGATCGAATATATTAGTCACTTCGGATAACGTTGCGCCAGTAAAAACTTTTTGCCGTAAAATGAAGAGCTCGCTATCCAGTGCTACCGTCTTCCACTCCTTAAATATTTTAATTACAAAAAATGTAAGAAGACGAAATGTTTTAAATAATAATTGAAAATATAAAAGAAGATTTCGTATCTGCACAAAGAAATTAAAAGCTGTTTCAGTCTAGTTTTCAATTATCCCATAATATCACCGACAATACGCCGCGTGCAGGGACACACGCGTGAATTACACACTCGAAATGTCTCCATTCGCGAGTTCTCGAGATCACGGCACGTCGTCGGTAGCGCGCGCGACGCATTTTTCAGGCGGCGGCGACGTTCCTCCGAAGGGCAAATCACATTATAATTAGCACGTACAGCTGTAGATATAGCACGGCAAATTGTATTAATGCATTCCGCCGGGGGGTTCTCTCTCTTTATCTAAAACTACTACGCGCCGTATACACGGCGCGTATATCCTACGGGGCCCAGCTGTCGGCCGCGGTCTAAGCGCGGTGTATACTGCCCGGCGACACGACACCGTCATTTATCACCGGTGTGCGCCTCGTGTGGGTTTTCTGCATTACTTAATGAGTTTCATAACCGAATTAAATTTTCGGCCCGCGCGCGACGAGTTGGCCCGGAGCGGGCAGGGCGGGTCGTCGCTTCGCGAGTATAACGGGCGAATATACGCGACACGAGGATAGAGAGAAAGAGAGAGAATGAGAGTGACGAGCATCGTTAGAGGCCGCACTATGGTATTAAATTTGCAAGATTAATCTGTGCCGCCATTAGCCCGGGTGTTCCTGTCGTAGCCATCGCTCTAAACCGGGCAGGTGTGCCTCGCTGACGGAGATACGCGAGGTCTCGTGCGCTTCCTTCCTTTTGCGATCTCGCCGCGAGTTCGCGCGGATAAATTCGAAACGCGATTCTTTGTTGCGGAAAAATTTTTAATGATTACTATATTTTCGTGACCGAGGAGAGAGAAATTATAAAAGAAAATCAGACGCAAAGTAATAGAGATAAATGATTGAATGCAAAATAAACTTTATAGCTTTAAATATGAATAACAAAATCTTGATGCGTTCATCATTTAACTATAAGCAGAAAATTAACTGTAAAGATATATAAGTTTACAAAAGATAAAATAACGTTTATCTAATTATTATATCAAGAATTAAATAAAAAAAATAAAATTATCATCAGAAGTTAATAACTGCATACACGAGTCACAAAAATAATATCAATCACTTAAAATTATAACACATTAAGTACAGGATCGTTTTGGTTGTACAATTAATAACAAGTTAATACTAACCAAACCAAGTTAATACTAAATTATTATTTGATACCGAACGTGTGCATGGTCACACATGATTAGATCAGATGGCAGGACACCGATCTAATGTCGATAAAATCTGTAATTGCGCGTCGTTACTAGAATCACCGGCGATTACGCCGATTATTAGAACAAGTTAAAGTTGTTCCGTTTTTTGTTCGAGAGACGGCTGCCGCACATATACTGCATCAGCGCTTAATGATACGTTATGGATTATGCGATTAGCAACGGCAGCGACAGCGCGAAAACTAGTCTCTCCTTCATAAAATCCATTACAAACGCATAAATACATAAATCAGTTACCATGTTCGATAGTTTGGTCGATGACGAATTACAGCGCGGATCGTTGATTAAGAACCGTCGTCTCAGCTTACGTGCCCGATCGCCTAACAGCGCGCGCGTCATTAACCGGGAAGTCATTGTATCAGTTTCCCCCATCTCCACGGAGCTCTTGTGGATCCTTTTACGAATCAATCAACCCGGCGCGGTGGATCGTCAGCGTCATTACTCGGCTTGATCAAGCACAGCTCGGATCGGCGACTGCCGCTGTTGCACTTCAGGCCCATTGCTGTTCATCCGCTAATTAAATTCGATAAAATCGGAACGAATCGATGCGCCTCTCCAATCGAGTTCCAATCGAGTCGTATATACGAACATATTGCGCCACGAGCGCGAGGAGGGTTGTAGACCGGGAAATATTTAGAACTCGCATGGGGAAATAGCCGGCGCATCCTACAAACTTACTATCTACATAGCCGGCCAACGAGGTTGCACACATAGTCGTTAGAAGATATATTTCTCTCCGAGGACTTCGCGTGACTTTCCCTTTGCAGAGAAGATGCAGTAATGATTGTAACTTCCGACTCCATTTCTTTATTTATTTTGCCACGAAGAATCTTTAACGATCCATAGCGCGTTTCTTTCAGCGCGTTGACGATAGTCAAGTTAACGAATTAACTAGACCTTATCAAATCTTTTAAATAAGTTTTTATCTATAAAAAAAAATTAAATTCTTTGTGAATTGTTCTCGCGTGCCTAAACAACTTATAATAACCATGCAGTTCTTAAATCGCCAATGTGTTACGCAAAATATTTTATACATGACGTTCCAGAGATACTGAAGTTTACATTAAACATGTAATCGAAAAACACTGTTCCTCGACTTTAAGGAAAGTCTAGTTTATGGATTCGGTCAATTGTCCGCATAAATGTTCGCAATATGCTTGAAATTGACTCGTCGCGAATTAAACCCCCGGAAATATCAATGATTTCAACTTCAATACTGCGGCTTTTGTTTCACCCTGAATTTTCCCACTATGATTTGCGGGAGCAAGACGCATCGGGTTAGTTGCGACGCAGCAGCACGGTCCTTCGTTGTGTAAAATCATTTAGCCCCGACCGGCGAGGGGAGTCATGGATCATTGATGTCCCGCGAGCCGGACGAGCCTGCGGGAATCTGCTCTTCCTCCCCCCTTCTCTCCCGTGTAGTCCGGGGTACTTCGTGCGTCTAACTAGAATGGATCGCCATAATTTTTCAGCTAACTCAAGTATCCCGGGCCGTTCGGCCCGCAAACGAGCCTGACAAAATACGGAAGGTGGATATGCGTTAGCACGGCTCGTTTGTCCCGGTCGTCGTGTTTCCATGTTCTTGCGCGCGCGCGCTCGCATCCATGGATCACCCGCGGCCTTCTCGACGCGAGGCTGCGTTTCGCGTGATCACGGCTTCTGCGAGCCGAGAGTTTGAGAAACACACAAGTGTCAAGATTTACACGGGATCAGTGCAAATATAATTTTCTACAACTGGTGTACGTAAAATTTGTGGAAATAGAATTTTCTACAACGTGCATATAAGTTACACATTCGTTTCTTTGCACGGATTTATCTCGATTTGTCGTAAACCACGCGTGAAATTGAGGTGTCTTAAAAGCTAACTCTATCTTAAATTTAAAAAATACAAAATTTGAATTTAAAATATGTACTAAAGTGTATTTCTCATTTCTTCATCTTCCTTTTCTTTTCATATCGATAATCCGCCTTGATTTTGTCGCGCATATTATGTCCCATATAATTTAGATCGGCGACATGTCGCGTCACGCCGTAAAATAATTACAATCAAACACCAGCGAGAAGCGTGAATTCCGAGGATCGACTCGAATAGACGGAACGGCCAAAGTTTTATTTAATTATATGCCGCAAATTAAATTTATAATTTAATTAGTTTCGTACTTTTTACCTGCCTCGAGCGGCCGCCGCTGGAAGCTTGCGTGCTCGTCCATACACGGGTGGAAACGGGAGAGAGGCATGGAGGCCTCCGAATTCAAATTAGCTCCGGGGCCGCCATATAACCGCAATTTTCTTTTTTCTATTCTGTCATTCCCGCGATAACCCGCGGTTCGCGGGCGCATAAACGAAGGCCAGTCTCCGGACTCGCGCGGCTCGGCGCGGCACGGCGCGGCGGCCTGTATAATATGGAAATGCAAATAAAACGCAAAAAGCCGCGCCGAACCACCCACTGACATTAACAAGTAGTGCCGATAATTCAGCGGGTCAGCCAGGCCGGGGTCTCCCTCGTATGACTTTGTAGTTAATTACGCGATCGCGAATTGCCGCCGCCGCGCGTCCTCGTAAATTTCTCCCTTATGCCAATTAATATCGCTCGTTTTTTCGCGCTATTTGTTTAACGCCGTCGGCTTAACGAAGGTGCTAAATTCACAATTAATCGCAGGGGGGGAAAGAGAGGACGATATTTATGAAAACTTGTTAAATTGCGAGGAATATTCTGATGATGTAGAAAACACGATTTGTATCTCTGCTAACGCGGAGAATTGTGACGCATGATTTAAATCCACGTGCAACGCTGCCGCTCGATCGACTGATGATAGTTATTAGCCATAACGTTTGATCTTAAAATATGATAACGTTATGCAAACATAATATTATTAATAAGGCCTGTTCAAGTATTCTGAAAATTTTACGCGCATATTTATATAAAAATTTATAATACATGATGAATTTATACATTGATGAATAGTAGAGGAAAAATATCCGTCAACTAATTATAATAAATTTCTAATTATTTCTTATATTCTGTTCAACAAGCGAGTAAAAGAAGTTACAACATTTCCCAATTTATAATTACCCGAGATTGTACGAGATCCATTTATAACATAATAAGATTAAGTGCGAACGATTTATTGAGCACACACTTGTTAAATGTGAAGAAAATTGCCGGCACTTATCCGCAACACTAAATTAAGTAGCGCGTATCCCATTTTTCACATGCGATTATTATTTCATCAAAATATGATGGTCAACGAGCGACGCGAGGTATTAATTCGACAGTTATAGTTTTTAGTCGGTTAATACGAGGGCACGACAGCGACGGCGCGCGCGCTGAAATAAAAGAGAAACATGTGATTTTTACAGCGCGCGCTAATTGTTATTTACGACGGGATATAAACTATATCACGGCTTTATTAAGTAAGGCACGGGACGGGCACAAACGAGACCGAAACGCCCTCAGTCCGAAAACCGCCCGAAATGGCAAGCGCTTAAGTACTTTACAACCATCTGCAACTTTCGGCAGATGTTTTCGTTAAATAGAGAAAGCGCTCGTAGCGCGATGTGTGCAATAAACATTTGGGCATGCTCGCATTTCTCCACGGCCTGCGATCCGCGATCGCGTCGCGTTTAATTTCCACGGTGCGCAGCACAAGGTGCTCCGAAATTATCGATCTCTCGGTTGCAGGTTGTGAAGATCCTCCGACTGATTTGTGAAAGGCTATAATTTATTACGTTCTAATTCTCGTTAACGCGCGAATATTCCGCGGAGTACCGCTATTTCCGTTTCATTCGCACGTTCGATGCAAAAGTCGCTTTACTTCTCGCGCGAACGTCATTATCCCTTTCGCGTCACGAAGGGCAGTGAGGAGCGGGACAGATTGCTCGCTTTTGCATACCTACTCGCGTTATGAAGGAGCTCTTTGAGAAGCAAGATTCGCGGCGGTAATCATTATCCTTCGCGTTGCCCTTAAGGCTTAGGCCGTGCGCGGGCTAGGGGTTGCCGCGACTTATCGCGATGCTAAATCGGGTCGTAATTAGCCGGCAGAGACGGAAGCCCCGGAGTCCCGCAGTATCACTCAAACTCAAAATATCACTAATTAATGCGTCTCTTGGCCGGAATTTTTTCTTTCTTTGCTCCGCTACGCTGCTTCTTGCGATATTTGCGATGTAATCTCAACGACGTGTCGCGTCCCGTGGATAGAAGACAGATGTAATGATTTATTATTTAAAATATAATATAAAAATCATTTCAATAATGTAGTGCGTTAAGCAACAAATTATTCTGATTGCGTTGTTAACGGTATTGGAAAAATAATTTAGAAAATGTACAGTTATAGATAATCTCGAAATGATTATTCTGTCAATATCAATAGAACAATCGCTCTACTTTCTTTTCTAAATTTTCATAACGCATCGTAACCTCGTTAAAATAGAAAAAAGACATCAGCTTTATCTCGTTTAAATAATGCCTGTATTCGAAAAAGGAATTAAGTTTCCATTAAGCTCTCTATGAGATATATTCAACATAAACAACAATTTTCTACAAGTTGTGTTTTCCTAGAGTTTTTTTATCTTGCATTTCTCCGTTCCGATGGGGTGTATTCATCAGAACAAAAGTAGCATTTATCGCGTAAAATTACAATAATAAATAGCAGAAGCGGATGCGTTATCGCGTCAATTTTCGCCGTGAAGATCGTAATCGCATCTTGTTAAGAAAGACACGGGCACGTGAAATTCACATCAACCTCTCGCTCGGCGTTCGAGTATTAGTTCGAATTCGATACGGCAATACCGAACCGAGCCAGATTCCCCGGTAGATTAAAACGCCCGTTGTCTCATTGAAAACCATAATTACCGCGACGGATTGTAATTACTCTCGACTACCCCGAGACGGTTGCATATCTACGCGGTTAATAACGGGTAATGGATACCGCGGAGTTTGCACCGCGCCGGAGCCAACAGCTGAAACGCATCGATGCGAGAGCAGGCCAGCAGCTGCCGCATCGCTCCGCGGCGCGCGGCGCCGCGAAGAGAAGCTCGCGTTTAATGAGCGAGCGATACGCTTCGAGTCCGGGAAGGGAATATCGATAAGCGGATCTTATAACTTCGCCCAATCGCAAACAAAAAAGAAAAGGAGAGAGAGAGAGAGAGAGAGAGAGAGAGAGAGAGAGAGAGAGAGAGAGAAGAGGAAGAGAGAGAGGGGCGTGTTGACCGACAAAGTTTGCTTTCCCGCTCGTCAACCTGGCAATGGTTTTGAGATATCGCGATAACTTCACAGCTGATATCCGGTAACTCGCAATTAATGTGTACAAATTTTGAATTACGCACGACTCTTGGTGAACTGT
Organism: Temnothorax longispinosus; assembly: GCF_030848805.1. Classification (NCBI taxonomy): domain Eukaryota; kingdom Metazoa; phylum Arthropoda; class Insecta; order Hymenoptera; family Formicidae; genus Temnothorax; species Temnothorax longispinosus. Next base: position 7,126,686 of record NC_092364.1, on the reverse strand, counting down.
TACAACAAATTAACATACGCGAGACCGTAAAAGCTAGATAATGAACTAAGAAGAAGGTAATTAATTTTAACGGTACTGACAATTAGAGAATTCGCTTTTCTCAGTATTGACAATTATTCAAAGTCTTGATAGAAATTTACATTTGCGCAATTGTACATTTAAAATACTTCCACATTCGTACACTTAGGAAGGTTGGTTTTTGTAACAATTCAAGAGACTTATTAAAACGGAATCTCTAACGCTGCGTTTATCCGTTACCGCTTTAACATAAACACTTCATTTATCAAGATTTCCGCGAGTGAGAATCGCGCGAGAAAATCGGCTAATTCACGTCGTTCGTAAGCCGTATTTCCAGGTAGATCTCGGGGAGCTTGTTCTCGCTTGAGATCTCTCGGTACGAGCGGAGAGCTCGCGCGGCCACAGCTAATCCACTTATGGTATCCGATGTCGAATACGCGGTGTTCGGTTACGCCGTAAATAACGAGGCGAGGCGGTTAATTCGTAAATCTTCTCAGAGCGTGAAATCCAGTGTGTAAGAGGTATGAATCCTGCCGGTCGCGATAGTGGCGAACGGTATCCGCGATAACGCTAATCCTTATAATGCGTCTTTTCATGATCGACAGCTAGATAATTTTGGATTAATCGAAACAAAAGTGACATGTGACGGCGATTCCTCTATTTGCCAGGTAACGGCCCAGGTAAAAAACAACGCGATGCAACGCGATGTAATAATTAAGCGGAGCTCATTCCGTGCAATTACCATTGTTCTCGATTCGGTCATAATGTGTATTTGCACATTCCGAGAACTACGCCAATTAAGACGTTAAATTCGCAGCTAAACTAGTATTTACACTTATCGCATCAGGAAGGAAGATGCACATCGAATTGTAACCATAAAATAAGCGCAGCAGATGTTATATCGTTATTAGTTATTATGATTTTAATCACAACTCTGATATCGCATACGTATCTCGAAAGAGGAGAAGTACAAATAATGAATTTAATAATAATGTGAAATGCTGTATTATTTAGTTAAAGTGTTAAGTATTTTTTTCAGCTATACCAATATAAATGATAAATACATTGTATTAACTTTTGCTTATGATAGTTTGAATAAATCTAGAATAGTTTGGATGAATCTAATAATTTGCTCTTAAAATCTAAAAGTCATAATTTAATATTCTCACTTCTATATTCTTATATATTTATTATCTGTATAATTTTTAAAGCGCCTTCCAAAAATGTTTTAAGAATGTAGAAAAATATAAAAATGTAACCTCATTTTCCACGTTTCAAATGAATTTTACTTTAATAACATCTTTAACGCATCGAATAAATAAGAATAATTTTATATTAAGATTTTTGTCTAAAAATGATAGATTCCGGATCGACGCCTATGATTGTTCACTTCCATTCTAATTCAGTCACATCCGGACATTAAATTTATCTAAATTATCTGAATATATACATATTATACACACAGACATATTACATCTCTATTTAGTAACTCGCGCGAGACTATCGCATCGGCGCAAACAGTGTTTGACTCGTGGAAATCGGTGCTGAGGCGCTCGGTCAGCGTGGGTTGAATCCATTGGATTCCACTTGGATTCGCTCATTAGCATCATAATAACGAGCCTCTATGTCTTTCGGCCACATATTTACGACGGCACGCCGCGCCGCGCAGTTGATGCGTATTGGTGGAGCGATATATATCTGGCGGCGCGTGAGCGTCGTGAAAGGTGTAAGGTAACACATTGCGTTCCTCCGCTTCTCCGGAGGACCACCCCATCGTAGGTGGTATGGCATCTACGTCCGATGACCGCGTGCAGTTCTCGTCTAACGTTCCCGCCGCGTCGCGTCGTGTCGTTCGCCTTCCTGTTACGAGGGGAATTCTGCGTGATGTATTTCGGCGAGATCTAACTTTCGGCGTCCGCGATATTTTGCCATCCCGTAGTATCTTGATCCTCGTCGATTTCGCCGTGCCGAGACGCACGTCGTATTTCGTCTCGATAAGCCCGCTTGCCATTACAAACGATTGCATTTCTCGAGATTTCCGTTTAACGTTAAGATTAATGAACGAAACTGTCGTATACTTTGTAAACTTCATGTAACGGTTGAAGAGATAACGCGTAGCTCTTGTTCACTAAAGGTTTTACCAGCGTAAGGGCCAGATTGAAAAAGTAGAAAGTTCCTGGGTTAGTTTTTAGAACAAAATAAAGATAAAGCTGCAGAAGAAAGCATAAGAGGATATAAATAAATTTTCCAGAAAATATAACTAATACAAGGAAGATGATAAATTTTCTGTTTTTTTTTTTACGTAATATTAATTGGCAATATTTTTCCTCTTTTCCGCATATATTAATAGTTATTAAGGAATTATTTCAATAATTTAGATTGTTCTCTGTCTAATTAATTTTTCAGAGCTGTGTTATTTTGCAGATGTCGAGAGTTACTCAAATCAGTGATATAACAATAAACAACTTCTGCGATTTGGGAATCTATCTACCGCCGTTAACCCCGTAAAATAATCTCGCTCAGAAGAGGTGTAAAATAACATCGTGCAGACCACCCTGAAACCGTCTTAGGCGCCATAGGCAACACCATTCATCGTCAGTCACCAGTTATTACGGAGGAAGCAGGTAAACACACTTGTTCCTTTTCTACACAAAGCTATGATTATGTCGTATCATTGAATGTACAAAACTAAAGAACTTGAAGAACATCGTAAGTCAGATAACCACGGATTAATATCGCAAGATTCGCAAGTGTTGTAATAAAATTTTACACATATCCTACTTATTAGACTGAGATTTTTTAGACGTTCAGTTAATAATAAAATATTATTTTCTATATTATTTAAAATAAATGGGTTGTATATTTTATTATATTCTTTATTACATTATTGTTTGACATTATTTTAATACCTGTATGTTATATATGTATATTATTACGTATATTTATTTTATTATTATATCATTTTGCTTACATTTTTAGAAATATTACAGTGATAAAGTACATACCAAATAATCAAAAAGATAAAGACTATATAAAATAACTAATGACTATCACTATTGCTAAAACTAATTATTTTTATCCACGAATTTTTTTATTACCATTGTATATGAATTTTATTCTTATAGTATTAGCAAGTTTGCTTTAACAAGCTATATAAAATTCTATAGTTGCAACCTTATTTGCAAAAACTAAAAAATGTGTCCTATTGTACAATGTATATTTTAAACATAATAAAATTAGTCTCAAATACTTTTTACGAAGTATTTATTTATTTACCTCGACACGATATATTCTCTTTCCGATCGCGGGATTTTAATCTAGCGAGAGATCTCGTTTGTCTTAACTACTTGCTGAACCACACCGGCATGCCGTTGTCCTACGCCTTGCTCTGTCTTTCCCTTCGTTCCCGGTCGCGTACGAATGGTCGCGAAATCTTTCGCAATTCGTGGTACTCTTATCGAGATTTGGAAATTCGAGACGAAGCTTAGGCGCATTTTTCGGGGTTTAGGATGAGCGTCGATTTACAACTTGACGTCACGCTGCACTCCCGTTCATCAGCACGTAAAAAAAAAACTGATATTCTGCAACGATGAGGAATTTGGGTGAAATGTTATACGCGGACTTTCCGAAAGTCTGCTGGCTCGTCAACTTTCATTAAGGAGAGGTTTAGCAGTTTTGTGGAACTCTTTAATATTACCTTTATTACCTAATATTATCTTTAAAATTAACAAAACAATAATATGAATAAGAAATAAATTTGAGGACTTTGACTGAGCACTTTCGACATAATAACGCAAAAAAATTGGTAATTTTCGGTCAAAATTTAATTAACTGATTTAATATATAACCTAATTATTACATTTAAATAATTTAAAATGTTTAATTTAATTGATTAACTAATTTAGTAACGCAATATTTTATTTTTCTAAACGTTTTACGATGCAAAGGACGAAATCCTTAGATTTTATTTTACTTAAATTGGATCGATTACCCAGAGTCTAATCGCTTTCTGAATACAAAGGGGTAGCAGCGCGTGCTCCAGGGTAGAAATCACTTTCCGCAGATTCGCTGTAGACCCCGAAATAAATGCATAACGATGGAATAAATGGCGCCAGACTCGGCCTCGTCATTATGCAGATGACCTCTCTTTACCGCATCCTGCGTCTACGTCTCCCCTTGCTCCGTCGCTTTTTCTTCCCCTCCGCCCTCCTCTCACCTCTGCGCGAGGCGCATTCTCTCTCTAATATCGCACTTACATCGACATCGGGCCACTCTGGGTGCAGTGTACAGCGTACAGACAGCGAGAGAGATACGGGAAGATAAAGAGAAAGAGAGAGAGAAAGAGCGAGAGAAAGGGAGAGCAATCTCGACAATTCCGCACGGGACGGGACAGGGCGGCGCACGCGCCTCCGAGCGGAAGTACTTAAATCCATCATGGCGTCCACCGGAAACCGCCTGAGTCACTCGCGTAATCGTACCTCCTCCCGATGTATCGATTTTCCTTGGACGCTTCTCTGAGCGGCTCGGCCCGACTTCTCTTCGGGTTATCTTGGTATATCGCCGCGTAACGTTCACGGCCTGTTCTCAAAGGGGTCGCTCTAAGGAATCGTCCTTCGAAAAGCACCGGGGCACTTCCCGCTTCCAATAAACCACATATATCGATCTTTGATGACATTGTTATTGATGCTATTACTTACGCGTTATTTCATCTGTGTTATCTGCATTAACACTGCATGATCTTATTCTATCTTGTACGAAAGATAGTAATCTGAATTGTGAAACTAATAAAATATCTTTCGGAAACTATTATAAGCGACTTATGGATCGTCCTTTAATGGATCTATATATTTCAACACATAAATTGAGTGTTAACTCGCATGGGTCATTAAAACTGCGTAACTAAAATTTGCTTAAGCAAGAGTGGATAAGTTTAGCCCGATAAGCGTTTAAGTTATGATTACGTACCAAATTTCTTTTCATTATATAAAAATAAAAAAGTAATATAACATACATGTAATATATTGGGTGTACAACTTAATTCGGTCCGTTTTTTTGCTTGAAAAACGCATTTATTGTGAAAAAACGGTACGTACGGTTTTATTCAAAGTATTGTCTATTGCTAGCCACTACTTTTTCCCATCTTTCTGGCAGTATATGGATACCGCGTCGGAAGAACGCTTCATCCTTTGAGGCTTCCACAAATCGACCCAATTTTTGATATCCTCATATGATGTGAAGTGCTGCTCAGACAGGCATCGATCGAAATAAATGGTAATCAGAGGGAGCAATGTCTGGTGAATACAGCGGGTGGGGTAGGACTTCCCATTTCAACGTTTCCAATATGTTTTGACGGGCTTTGCGACATGGGGTCGAGCATTATCATGCTGCAAAATCACTTTATCGTGTCTATCGTTGTTGAAATGGCTTGTTGAGTCACTCCCAATAATCCTGCCAATTCTTCTTGCGTTTGACACGAGTCTTGATCAAGTAATGCCTTCAATTCTGCATCTTCGAAAACCTTCTCTCTTCCACCGCCATGCCGGTCTTCGACGTCAAAATCATCGTTCTTGAAGCGTTGAAACCACTCTCGGCACGTTCTTTCACTAATTGCGGCCTCACATTACGTATTTGAGAGCATTCGATGAGCCTCAGCCACAGATTTCTTCATATTGAAGCTGAAAATTGAAACCTCTCGCGAATGACGAGAATTTGGCTCGTAAGCTGCATTTTCAATCGAGAATAACTTTATGATGCAGACACAAATCGACTAATATTTCGATGGCGTTATGTTTACAAATGCCTAAACTTATTGTATGACGTCTACGATCTATTTATTTCGACACCACTTACTGCTACAGTCATCTTTTGAAAACGGACCGAACTAAGTTGTACACCCAATAAATAAATGAGTTGTGCCCGCGAGATAAGTATAGCAATATAATAAATATAATAAATAGCAATATAATATAAATAGCAATATAATAAATTGAAAAGAACTTATCACACACACACACACATTTTGCGATCTAATAAAAATTTCTTCTTTGGAATTTGGAACCATGCAACGTCATTATAAGGAGAATATTAAAAAACGTCACAATGCTAAAGTAGTCAACAAATCTATAATTGAGGAAACATAATGTGTGTCTAAGATATTCTGTATAGGTATAACATTATACTAATTATAAAAATCATGCAACAGAAGCTGCAAATATAATTCTATAAAATAGCCAAAATTGAGTTTTATTTCTATTTCATTTTTTCATTTTCAATCGTGCGAGTTCTCGGAATCAAGAATCAATGTCGGACTATTTAGAATATTAATTGCTCATTTATATGCTCGATTAATTTCTCATTTATATGCGTTGTTGTAGGAATCGAGTCGAGAAAGTTAAGCTTTCCGTGAAATCTCGACCGTTCTACTTATATTGAATAAGTACGTCGTATAATTTCGAGATATACCTAGACGATGTAATAATCTGACAAGTGCGTATGTGGGCTTTCGACGTGTAATAAATTGACGGATGAATAATGTCCTAGCTCTGACGTGTCGCCACATTGTCCATTTAATAAGACGAATGCGGAAAATTACGTAGGAGATTATTGGCATGTCCAATATGTTATTAAACTTCGTTTCCAAAGCCAACGAAAACTTCTTATATATGAAATTAATATTAAAAAATATCATGCAACAATAACATAAAATTCTGAGTTTATAAGATATTATTAAATTAAAAAAATTATATTACTCAATGTATAAAAATATTTGACGCTATATATATACTATAAAAATAAATAAATTTATTTGCATATAGTATATCTTTTTATTATTTTTTGATGTTTTTATATATACCTTAATAAATGCTACATATTTTAATTCAAATAAAAATATGAGTTTTAAAGATAGGTACACACAAAAATAAAATAAATACTTCAATAAATACTAATATCATAAGCTGTAAGGTACAAAATGTTAAAAATATTTCTGTCTCTTCTATTTATATCCAATTTTAAAAATAATTTCAAGAAAACCTAAATACGTGTCTGGTATAAATATTTTTCACTGATAAATAACGAATCGAAAAAGAATCGACTAGGAAGAATCGAAGAAGATTCCGGTCGTAGATTCAAGAAGAGTCGAACGTAAGAAAGAAAGTACAGCGAACACGCCACTAGGCTTATCGTCGGCGTAGAAGGAAGAAGAAGGTACCAGGGTAGTCGTTTGAGGCCACGAGAGATCGATAAAGTCTACCACTGAGAAAGTTCACCCCGGCCCTCGTCCCGGGTTAACTCCACCAGTCAATTGTTCTCTAATCGTAAACTTCTGAAATGGGCTCTGTCCTGAAAATCGATCTCGTCTGCGTCAGCAAATAAACATATCAGCCAACGCTTCTCGAATGTAATTGTAATACAATTGATTCGACAAATCTGCTGCTCGCTAATTGATCGCAAATGTTTTGTACGTCACATGATATTTTTTCATGCTGTTACTTTAATTGTATTAAAAATTATTTACTGGAAACTTATTGCTTGCTTTACATAAATATCTATTGGAAAGACAACACCCTACGTTTGTAATGTTATTTTTACTTTTATTGTCTCTTCCATATATTCGAAGACAGATTTATTTTAAAAAATATTAGAAAAAAAGAAAAGTTACAAAAAGATAACAGCAATGATTATATCAAACAATTTTCGATTAAAATATATTATTTAAATAAAAGTAAAGTCTTGTTCATGACTGTTTTTAACTAAACAATTTTTTGATGCTCTGTGTACTTTCCCTTACAAAGTTAAAAAACGCGCGGCTTTGTACATCTGTAAAGGGCCTTCTCTGGTCCTCTCGGCCCTTCTTTCCCTTCTGGATAGGAAGGCCTAGAAGGGAAAAGATACTAAAAAAAAATATTCAGAATGCTACAAAAAATTACGTATTTAAGAGTTAAATTAGTAAATTAAAACACAATATATTATAGTATATTTGATTATTTTATTATTACATATTTTTTTAAATGTTATCTTTGGTCTGTATAGGATAATTCCTTGTAATGGCGAAATTCCGGGGCCAAAATAAGCCTCTGCTTTCTCTCTCTCTCTCTCTCTTTCTCTCTGATGAACGAATAGACTAGTTCCGACAAGCTAGACCTCCGGTAGGTCTCGTAGGTTTCTAGCAAACGGTAAATTATGGGGACTGCGGTGAAGTCAGCTGAGCCTGAGCCACCCGGTGCCACGTGTCGGACGAATATGGAAAGGGGAATTCCCGAGAAATATAGTCCCAATGACAGGGGTCGAACCCATTTTTAACCGGCGATCTTACCGCGCTAGACGGGCCACGGCGGGCTGAGATCTATAAATCGTTCCCCAGGATCACAAGACGCGATGCCTATCGCACATTCTCGGGCTTAGCTCTGGATCAATCGAGGAACTCGATTGATATTAATGACAATGTCTTTAACCCTTTGACCGGCTACCGGCGTTAAGACGTTAAGGTCGCGTTAATCCCTCAAAGTCGCGCTAAGTGGTTATCAGACGTTACCGCTTGATCTTCACTCTGATCTCATTTAGGTCGTGTGAGAAACTGTCGTGGACCGGAAATAGTGAAACTTTTTCTCAGACATTTATAACACTCCGGGAATACAAGGTAGTTACATATGCAATAAGATAAATTAATATTTAGTAAATTATCTTTTTGCAACGATTCCGCTTCAATAAGCTAGCTCGTATTAAAAATTGACGAAATGAAACACTCGCCGACGTATAAGAGAAGCCCTTTCAGAATACGAACTAAACAGGTACAACAGCGAGACATCGATCCCCCGTATCGTATCTGCGATCGGCAATATATCTTTACCGCCTCCGTTTCGATTAATGTCGCTACTACTTACGCGTTTAACGTAATTTAGCCACACGCGATACCGGCCAGCTGCTAGCCAGTCGATCGGCGAGATCACTAATCGCGCGGATCGAGCGCGACTCGCGCGGCCTTTAAACATCACATACGTCTTCCTAGCGCATAATCAAGGCGTGACCCCCGCGCGCGCCTCGATTAGGCGCGGCGGGGAATAATTCGCGACGTCTCTCGGCGTCATTAGAAATTCGCAACATGTGTTTTCAATGTAACGACAGCGCGCGAACGGCATGCATCACCTCGCGGTGGCCGCGCTGCCGCGCCGCCGCTGCGCCGCTGCCGCCGCTGCCGCCGCTACTCCGGAGCTCTCATGCAATATGAATGACTCCCGGCGTACTCCGTAATTACCAGCGCATTTCATTAAGGGCATTAAATGATTTCGTGGCATGAATACATTTCTGCTAATGCTGATTGGCGTGCCGTTGCCGCCGAGCCACGCCGCGCGCCAGTGCGGCGCTGCGCCCGCCCGCGCCATCGCCGAGCTTGTTTCCGCCCGGGCGTACGCGCGCCGCGAGTTCAATGTAAGGTCCCGATAAAATCTCGGTGTCCCTGCCTTCCTTTTTTTGTCACCTTCGCCGCCACCTAATTTCGACGCGATCCTCCGACGCGACGATCAGAATTTACTTGCAATGACTTGAATTTACAATGTTACAAGTATGGGCATTAAGCGCTTGGGCATTTAAAAAATAACAATCTACTTAATATAAGCGAAGATAATGAATTAGTTTTTTAATTTTCCAACTTTTGCCTTTTTACAAATTCAAATAATTACTTAGGCTACTGTTAAACCAAACTGAAGAAAATAATAAGTTATCAGAATTAAAAAGTATTATTGAAGAGTTTGATAAAAGTATGTATGTAAACTAATTGAAACGTAAAGTATCTGAAAGATAATGCTGCCCAATCATATTAGGATGTGAATTAAGAAAATTCTGAATTACAGCTTAATATATCGCTTAAAAATAACAAATTTAGAAATATAGGATAAATTCGGGTAAGATGGCCATACAGAAAAGCATGGCCAACTCATGTTCATTCGATGTTTCATGGCGAGCTAGATTGAAAGAACATAGGTTGGCCATTTTTTCCCTATGGCTATCTTACCCGAGTTTACCCTACAATAAATTTCCATTGTAATTAATTTTTAATTTATATTGATATTGTACGACCTGTCAGTCGTATCTGACACGTTTTATCAAACATGTCGGAAATGTCGGATATAGTTATCGGTTAGAAAACTTGAGGATCAAATTTTTTTTCGGAGGAATTAACGACCTCTTAATTACGTTTAATACCTTAAATAAAGGTACGGTGCACGCTGCGTTAATTGCGAAGGGCATTATCTGACGAGACGGTAAATTATTAACATATAAAAGGATTACCGTCCTCAATTAATTAAGGGATATAATTACGATGCATGGAAGTGGGAGGCGCAAAAAGCGTGCTGGCGTCCACGCAGATATGATGAAACAACATGATTTGCGAAAAACGCAGCACCCTGAATTATGTAGAATTTGATAATATCAGGATGTTTGCAAAAAGATTATCAGATTAGAAGACACACAGCGCAAATAATAGCTTTATAAATCATAAAGCAGATCTAAGGTAAAGCATGCAAAGTCAGATTGCTAAAAAAGATGATATATCCTTATTTTATTTACTCTTATATACATCTTTTAATATTTTCTTTAGTATTATTTAGCGATCCAGTTGTAATTTGATTCTTATTTATAATTGAATTTATTAAAAATTTGTTTATAATTTAAAATATTTACAATTATTTATTCTGTCTATAACTATATCTCTTGTGAATTAGAATGTAGAAATATATTCCAGACACAACTATAATTTTATTTTAATGACAAAAAATCTTTTTACAAGAAGAGAATTTGTAATATACATATAATAAATGCAGCATTATTTTTTTGAAAATTATTAATTCTCCAGCTAAGCAAGTTTCATAACTAAAACATTTACATCGAAAATTGTATTTATCTTAATTGTAATATCATTAATGCTAAATAGGCATTTAGCGAATAAAATAAAATATTAGATTTTTAGATATTTTTACGCTAATTACTTTCTCATTTTAATCTTCAATACTCAAATTTTATTTACGTTGAATATTTTATGTCTCTTGCGAAATTGTCAGTCACTCACATTACTGAGCGACAAAATTCTAATCGCACGTATTAGATTATCTAGCGGGGATTTAATTTTCCGTATATCGCGGCTGCCTTCCACCGTCGCCGTATACATCGGTCGGTTTGCGGGGCAAATACCCATTTTACTAACACGTTAAGCCGTACATCACTCTCTCAGCGGGTCCGCGTTATTCGCCATGACGGTTATCACTGCCATTATTAGCCCAGAAGTCATTTGGCCCAATTAATTCAAAATGTTTTTATTCGAGATACTTTGTCCTTGTCGCGGCAACAGACACTACTTGGTTGCCGCACCTACGGGATACCTCCCTTTTCGTATAATTGCTTTGTTTATCGTCCCCAATCAGAGCGCCGATATTAGCATATACGCAAACTACGAGTTTCTCGACCCTTTTTTATATCCACCATTGATCCACCCTTTGTTCGCTCTCCTTTGCCGTCATGCTCACTCCCTTTGCTTCTTTTTTTTTTTACCAGGTCTACCGATAATCAAACTTGGATCACCCTTAGCCTTGTTTCTCGACCGATTCCAGCATTTTTGTAAAAATCATAAAAGTGTGAATTGCTAAATTAATATATTTTTATCAAATTCCTCGACTATCTTATTACATATGATAATCTTATTACATATGATAATTACATATGACTATCTTATTACATATGATAATGATACTTATGATAATCTGTCGTTTTCTCATTTCGATATAATAAGTCCAAAGTTAATTACCTCAAATGCAATACCTCAAACTTAGTGTAAACTTATAATTTTTTTAAAGACATTTACATTTAAAATCTTTACATTTAAAATCAATATAATAGTATTAATAATTTCGTATAACTACGATTAAGGATCGACTGATAGAAATATGTCATTATACTTCTAAGTCATACGAAAACGTTTAAGAATGTTCTGAACAGTTGAACATTTAAGGATTAAAAGATTAATGTTAATATAAATTAAATAATTAATAAAATATGAATAATATTTTATAATCTATTTTTATTAATATATTAATATATTAACAAAAATATTAATATATTTTAATGCAAACATGCTCCTGATAGTGATATTTTTTTTCCATTTCCTGAACACGAAGGTACTGAACCAACGCTGTGTACACATACTCAAATCACGTGCTTCTCCCTTAACGTTATCTTCACCGAGTCATCTTTTCTTCCTTTCGTCTCCCCTAAACTCTTTTCACCCCCTTTTCTGACCGACGTAAAGCAACTTTCCTCGTCATAACGACGCGAGCACCGGCGGCATTTCCATAAAAGATACCGTTCGAAAGCTACTGATAAAGTTTTAGGAATCGTGTAAAGCTATTTTATCATTGCTTCCTTTGAACTGGTTTTATAGCCGTCAGAAATCATGCGTTAAAAAAAAACCCTTCGCCAATATCGCGCACTAGACTCATACATAATAGAGCTATAAGGCAAAAGATTAAATTCTAGATATGTACAAACTTTATAGATGGATTTATTCGTAACTTTGACAATCCTGCTTTTGGGAGAACTGATAACAGAATAATTTGCATAGTTCTCTCTCCAAACAGCGTAATCTCTCATACAAATTTTATTCTTATTTTACGAATAATAATTAGAGCTATGTATAGTAATAGAATTATAATAGAGAATTATAATAGAATTATAACAAAAAATTAAATCGTTTGTCATGGAATCAATTCTCAACAGTATTTTTATATTTATGAAAATGTTTTCTGATTTTTTATTTACTTAATAAATTCTGAATATACCAATAAATAGTATAATAAGAAATAATATTTAGTGCATCCCTCTCTGAAAATATTTGAATATATATATATATATATATATATATATATATATATATATATCGTTTAAAATGCCTGCATGCATAATTCATGTAAAAAGTATTACTCTCGTTCTTCTATCCACAATCCTCGCATTTAAATCAGATCGGAACAGAAAAACATTTTTATGATACGCGATTTCGTGCATCGGGATATTACTAGACCGCTACGACATTCTTAGAGATTCCTGCCGTTTTTTTATATAATTACCTCCTGGAACAACGTTTCCCTAAAATCTCTCGAAACGGTAAATTTTGCGAGTTCCATGCGTGCCAATGCATATTTGTGTCGCGAGACAGCCGGAATAATATTTTCTTGCTCATTTGTGTCGGACGCAGTCCTCGGAATGACGCGGCTGCAATTAACACGCTACGCTAGTAATGAACATGCAAAGTTGAGAAAAGATTAAAAACAGTTAGAGCGTGCGTGGCTGAACTCAAAGTAGTTTTCTCATCCTTACAGCGCAATACTTTCTTATAAATGGACGCGTCATAGTTTTTAGAGTATTGTTTATGCGTCATGTTAAAGTCCCTTCCAATAGTCACGCGATCTTAATTACAAATTTCTACATTGCACTAAGATGTAGTTAATGCCGTGAAAGAATATTCGTCATATTTTATTTTAAATAAATACTAAATAAATGCACAATATAATATTATTAGAAAAGAACGTTAATTGTAGCGGTAACAGCTGCCGCACAAGCTTCACTTCGATGCGCCGACGAATATCAAAGGTCGGGGCGCCATGATTCGAGACATCTTTAGACTCTATAAAGAACTACGTTAAGTAGGAGTTTCATCATCGTCACTATTGAATGACTAACGAAGCACGCGCGGCCGCCGCTTTACCAATTCATGCAGCCGGCACCGCGTCGCCTAATCTCCTCACAACGAATTGACATCGCGCAGCCTGGCCGCCAGGTGATGATATCTACCTATCTTCATATTAGCCAGAATAGAACACGATTGCATGACCGTTCTCGAACAATCATCAACAAGTCACGGAGAGCACACATTGAAAGAATGATTCGTGTATAGACTCTCCCAATCGTTCATCTATCTATTCGCCCGTCTATCCATCCATTACCTTCATCATTAGGTCTTTAACGGAAAAGAGTGGCACCGCTGATCAGTTCTCTACATGATGCCGAGGAAATAAACGAGTGTTAGCGGAAAGTCGTTTCTTCAAAATGAGGTAGAGAAGCTGGACGACTGCAAAGATATAACGGAACAGATAGAGAGCAAAGAGAGCCAGGAGGAAAACTTTGTTTGTAAGAACCCTTTTATTAAAGACTGTGCCTCGAGCGGAACCGATGGCGAAGCGCCGGGCGCGAAGCGAGGAATCGGAATGAAGAGAAATGCGAAAAAGACTGGGGCCCTCGATCTGTCAAATGGAGGAGATCCAGCGACTGGCGGATTACGTGATTCGTACCACCGATTCACCATTGGTGTCAGTTTAATGAAAGCCTCTAGGTAACGCGAGGGATTCGCTCTCTCAGCGGGATACCGATGATCGTCTTTCAGTCTCCGCTAGTGCCTTTCCCGACCGACTTGTACTCGAAAATCACCGTGAAACGACCTGTAGCAATCGCCGGAGAAGGCTGATCTACCTGCGACCGGTACCGGTGACGCGGATAATCGGTTTATTGCGATTTTGATGACGATCATCGCTGGAAACCATAAAAGCGTAACTCTCCGAGAAGATCATTTTCTTCGAAAAAATTCTCAAACTAGGTTTATAATGGTTAAGTAAATATAATACTTTGATATGCAATGAAAGACTATAATAAATAATAAATTACAGAAATTATTTACGGTTCATAAATATATAATACTAATTGTAAGAAAATCGGCTTCTTATTGCCATGATTCTAGTTTGTCGGATATATAAATGAAAATTTACTTTGAGACTTAATAAAAAGAAAAAAATGCTCTCTATAATGATGTTCAGTAAAATTTACAAAAATATATATATGTAAACGTGTGACTTATGACACACCTTATATTCTATTTTGAAATTCTATTCTGAAAGAAGTTCCTTTGGCAATATAGCGAAGAGTATGACGGTAGTCTGGCATATACTACAGCTGTATTTCTGACTGCAGCTGACGTAAACTCATTATCTAGCGAAATTATCCCGTAACATCGTGAGTAAGTCCGTCATTCACGGAACAATCGCGCGCGTAAGTGAGCGCGCGCCCGCTCCAGTTCTCTACTTCGCAATTTCCATTCTTTTCTTTCTTTCTCGCGTTAAGTTTCAGTACGCGTATCCCGCAAAATCTCTCCACCCTCCGACCCCACCTTCTTACGTTGTTTCCACGTTGTTCTCTTCCTCGGAGCGGAGCGGATGGAGTTGGAAGTCCCTATACACTTTTGGCACGCTAGAGCGGAAAACAGGCGGCACGTGGAGGAACACGGTGTTCACAGCTGTGCCCTTTCAAATATAAAGGAGAGAACATAATTTCATCCCCTTCTCATCCCTCCTCTCCTCTTTCTTTTTCTCTCTTTCTCTCGCTCTCTCTCTTGCACAGAGCTGAAAGATACTGTGAGATATCGCCAGGTGCGCGTCTCGCGAAGGTGGTGGCGACCAGGTAGACGATAGATTTACAGCAAATCATTTTACACGCCTATTGCGGGGATCCTGTGCGTGAAATATCGTCGACATTAACTCTCGAAAAGTGATGCCGGCCAGAGAAGGGGGAGAGCGATGATCGTATGCCATTATTGTAACCCGTTTTAATATCTCCTCCGAGGATTTGTGTGCGAAAGACTTATATTGAACAACCGGTCGATGTGATTGTAGTCGAAATTCGTTTTGGAAAATTAATAATTAAAGTGCTGGGAGTAAATCAGAATGTCTATAAATAATTCTGTAATAATTGAGTTTCTTATAAATCGTACTTATCAAAACATTATTTAAAATATATTAAGAATGCTATTTAAAATATGTAACTATCAAAAAGCTACGTGAATATTAATAACTTGGCTATTAATTTCATCAATTATAGTTATAAATTATTTAATTAGTCTCACCTAATTACGCTAGCTAATTTCGCGTTATACAGGAGAAATAAAGTGTAAGGTAAATTATGTACAGCAATCAAATTTATCGAAAAGTTAAAAAAAAGTCTGTAACGCGAAACGTTCAATTTACCAGGTACTCGGAGATTCCAAGTATATTTCGAGATAAACCACGACTAATTAAATGCATCAAAGCCGATCGATGCTTAAAAATGCAATGCACGCGCTTCGTGGACGCGAAGAGTTCTGAGTGTGTGTACGCGATGCGGCATATATACGGGCTATAAAATTGATCGCCAATATATGATTCACTCTGACTCATCAGCATATATCGCATGTATACGCGCGTACGTGGTACGACATAATGCGCATAACAAGGCTATGGTTTGCACGGAATTAAATTATACACATTGCGCTTTCCCAAATTGCTCGGAGCGAGCGCGCGGTAAGCGCGCGTATCATACGTGCCATTCCATTTGCAATCCCGCATTGTTACGATCTATCCGTAATGTCCCGCGACTCGATTAACGGTGAGAAAATACGAAAGGAAATTACCCTGCGATGAAATACCACGATGGGAAGATCGCGGTCGCGTCGAGTTTCGATCGTAATTTAATTCAGCATACATAACGAGACTAATCACGCATGAAAAATAATATCTTTCGACGAAAAATTTTTGGCCAAGCCTTCAATAATTAAATAACGTTTAACGCTTAACCACTTTATTTTATTATAATCTTTGTCGGGTTTTCAGAGGTACACGTGTTACTTAATTTATCTTATATTACACGCTGCATTTAATAAAATTATTAATTAAATATAATGTTTATCTCGGAGAGTTTAATTTATAATAAAGCAAAGCGCTTACCACATCTAAATTTCTCCGCAAAATAATTCATCGGAGAAATTAATAAAAAAATAAAATAAAATAAAATTAACATGAACGATATATACTCGCGTTATTCACTTCGTGGCAAGACTTTCAGGCATTGCTGGCGTTCGAAGAAGGTATTGTACCGCGTGTGTCTCCTCTCGAGTATTCATTTGGAAGACAAATATACCGAGCCGAGTGACTCAGGCCCAGCGCGCGGCATAAACGAATTTCGCGAGCTCCACGCACGCAAATGACGCTCGTTCCACTCTCGTCCTTTCCGTTCTGCTCTCTTTGAGCAAGACAGCCACGAGCACTCACCGGCGTTCATTCGGTAGCGATCGCAACAAGAAGAACGGCGCGACGACGTCGGGGCCCCTCTTGTGCCCCCGCGAGGTGTCTTGGTCCCTTTTCGAGGCTGGACGATCGAGGCATGAAAGGTGAGCCGCCCCGTTACGCGGCTGCCGAATTACGCTCGCCGAGCTCGCCCAAAATCCCCGTATATGCTCAAGCAACTTCGCCCGGCGAGTGCACCTCGCGAGAGAAGAGGAGAGAACGACGAGGAGAGGCACAGACAGGGAGATCCTCTGGGTTCAACGATGCATGATGCATCGACGCGCGTGCACATACACACGCCACGTCGCTCTCGTCGTGCCGACACTCGAGACACGCGTTTCGTTTTATTTCCCTCTTCGCACTCGAGAAGGCAGATTTTTCTGGAATTTGTCTCCGGTTGGGGTCTGTCCGCAAAAGGGCCCGACCCTCCCGAGTCCTCTTCAACCTCGCGTATACCGTGCCGCCGCTCCGCTCCGCTCGGCTGCGCTCTCGCTCCGTTCTCCTTCTTCAACTTCGTGGGAAAACGGCCTCGGGGAGAGAGCACAGTCTCCCCGATCGATCGTCGAAGAATCGCGGCTCACAGTCGCGGCTTGATCGACCGTAAGAAACGACGAAGTCGGTCTTTCCGCCGAAATCGGGGTACCGGGTCTAAACTAGACGGTTCAAATAACCGGACTCGCTTGTCGGGAGCGAAAAGTTGCACCGAGCGGAATGGTAGCTACCTGCTGCGTAAAGGTCAGACCATATCATCAACATTAATTCCGTCGAATAATAGCTTTATCAATACTTCAGCAGCCAAATGCTGATTGTTTGATAGACGGAAAGTGGATAGCGGTCGATCAGATTCACGTAGATGCCATCAATTGATTAGAAATAAGAGTCTAATACTATACATATATGTATGTTTCCAGATGTTGCCCGAAATATGTGACAGAAGAAAGTCTTTTCTTGATGAACGTCAACAATATATAATCCATCAAACGGAGGTAATAGATTATTTCGTTCAAAAAGAGAGTCTAAAGACGAGACAGATAAGAAACGGAAGAAGGAGAGAAGAGCGAAAATTATTTATGTTGCATTCCTCGCAGCTTAATTACTCGGCTTGATGTGTTTGCTTTCAAAGCAAATGTTCATTTCATATTTATAATTTATTTTAATTAACATTAATAAATGAGTATCATCGACCTTAATACAATTTTTCTTATCAAAATAGATAATTTATTTTCCGCGTTATATGACAAGGGAATGCAATATGTATAAAAACCAACTGTGTCATCCACAAGAAACCGTAAATGTGAACAGCACTTTCGAGCGATCTGGTTCTCGAGCGCCAGTAAATCGCGAAGTAATATGTCTCCCTCGGCGGAGGGAGCAACAACAAGACGACCGCGAGTTTTTGTCTATTTCTTCTCTTTTTTTCGCCGAGCCACGCTTACTTCGGCATTCGTCGCGGGTTTTCTTGCCGCAAATCGCTTTAACTCGCGGCACGCCGACGACGAGAAGTCGTCCGCGTCCGTTCCCGCGGAGGTGAAAGGCGGCGGTACGTGGCGGTGGCGGTGGCATGGCGGCGGCAGAGGCGATGGAATATTAGCGGGCTCGTTGCGCGTTTTGCTGGTATCAACAATCATCATACCTCAGCTTGATATCCGGTGATTTGCCACAACGTCACGCCGGGGGATGGTAATCGATACCGCGCGTTTTCTCGACTCGCTCTCGGCTGATGTATCCTCGCGCGTCCATTTACGGTATCCTCGAGATCGTTGGATGCCCGAGGATGACCGGGCGAGACTAATCCGCCAGATTTAACGCGATGGAGAGAACACGACGCTTCGAACGAACGTTTTCTAAGCACTTTGATTTTTTTAACATCTTTAATACAGCCTTTTTAATTTTATTATTATTTTGGTAACGGGACAATCTTATTTAAACCCGAGAACGGGCACCTGGGGCCACTTAAACACCTTAGTGTCGAAAAAATGAAGCTCACGTTATAGTAATTTTAATAATGCAGTGCTTCTTTTGTTTTTTAAATATTTCTTGGTCTCTTACTTTTTTCCGGAATGTGTTGAGTAAATCTGTATACAAATCTGTCCTCAAATACTGATAAATTATAGAACAATTTAATTAAAAAATGCAGTATGTAATTAATAACACTGACTTTTAATTGGGGTGTAAAAATAGCCTCAAGTGACTGTTTATGCAAAAAAAAAAAAAAGATAAGACGTCCGTTCTCGGGTTAAAACCGGAACAAAAATGTAAAAATTTGATTTTAGTGATAGATTCCTTAGTCGAGTTTTTTTTAAATAAAATATAGATGTTAATAAATTATGAATAATTAAATGTGAGATTTTAAGATCATTCAAGTATTTATTTCAGAAATATTAAAAAATCGGATATTTCTTACAAATTCGAAATTGCTCCGATCAATGAGCACTTGAAATAGGTCAAAATAGAAACGATCGCGCGAATTGACAGATGTTAGTTAAAATGTAGACATTAATATTCATGTAATTACGGCATGTGGCTTAGGTATGGAAGGATGAAAGGTAAATTATACTAATATATTCACCACGACTGGATTAGCAACGTCAGTTTTAACTAGGCATAGGTGAGTAGTTTGAAATCAGTACTTTATACCGATCCGCTTGAATCGCACCTGTCACCCGCGACTCGGTCAACGAGAAAGAACATCGGAGGGTGTAATTAAAAGTTCTCGTATCAAGAACCTCTCTGGCAGCTCGCTCGTTCGTGTACAAACGTAATACAATCTACAAACGCACACTATTCTTGCGCTCAATTCTTTCGTCATGCTACTCATACCAAACGCCAAAAACACAAACTGTCAAATTCTGTTTTATATCATAAAGTATGTATTTTGCAATTATAGCGTGCTCGCGGGCGATTATCTTATTTTTCTTATTTTTGTAATATTATATTTCTTCTTAATTCATCTTTTAATTATCTATCTTATTTTTGTAATAGTTTGTACTGAATAAAAAAAAATAGAAGCGTTTCTGTGTACATTTAGCAATATAAATATAATAACAATACAATAAAATGCTTGTAATTATAACACTATTGTCCAGTCATCGTTTACAAACTAAGCTATATCCATTTTTCATATTGAAAATTTACTGCTAATCTGCTTTGTATTGCTAACGCGAATAAAGGCCACAGCGCGTACAGATTTGTATCAATTACTTCATAATTTTTAACGATAGATGAATTAATAACACTCGTACGCAAGACAGACTCAGCTGTCTACGATATATATACCCAGACGACCGTAATTACGGGCAATCGAAAAAATCCAGGAATTCATCCTGCTATGCGACTAATACGTTTTCCACGGCTCGTGAACGCTCGGGATGGAAAGGCTGACCGGTGCGGAGGGGCGGCGAATGGGGGCAACCCCTGTCGATTCGCTCGTAGTCTTTTTGTCTGACCGTTGGTTTGTGTCCATCTAGACACGGTTTCGACCCTACGCAGATACAGGCGAAAGACAGAGGCAGAGAGGTGAAAGGAAGGGCCAGGTGGTGTGTGCCGCTGATGCGATGATGTGATCGCACCATATGCTGCGCCCTCTAGGGGGCTCAGCCATATACGCGCCTACTAATTAATTCCCAGGCCTTTGTTCTAACAGACACTATCGCTGAAATTACCCCCGGTACCTTTGCTTTTGCGCGGCGCCAGGAACCGGCCCGGAATGCGTAATCTTCGTTGGCCCGTGACGGATAAAACATATGTAAGCGAGCGCCCCTGCGAGATATCCCGCGTATACACGTGGAGTACGACATCGATTATTAATATCGTTTCGCGTATCGGTATATCAGAAAAGAAATAGACGGCAGACGGTGTAAGACGTGAAACATTCAGAAAATTATATTTGAGAGAGGTATGACTAAGCTAATCAAATGTCATGCAATCAAAAATACTCGAGCTCTAAACTGAGCTGAACCGGTAAGAGAGTTTATCCATTTGTGCAGCTTCTTCTCTATAACGTAACAAGATATTCGTACTATGTCTAGAATTATTCTTACTTAAGAATATCACTTTTCTATACAGAATAGACGTAATCTGCTCTACTTGCTTCGCGTCAGTTTTAAGGTTTCTAATCCGCCAAGGTCACTTACACTTCGCACCTCGTCTTTACTTTCAACACCGCTAACTGTCCGCCTACTTAAGAAGCTCCACGACTTACAAGATTGCCTGATGATCGAGATTTCTCACCCGACAGTAAAAATCCGCCATTCGAATGAGGACAAATCACGTCAAGGCGAACGAAGCGTGCTATTTACCGAGCCTTAAAGTACAAACCCTGCACAATCATCATACACGAGTTGTAATATTTAGCACGACGATTACGTAAACCCTGACCGTGCCAACGATAATTAACCGGCTAAACCCCGATGCATTACCCAGCCGCGGCACAGAGGCGTAATGGCGGGCTGGCTCCGATTAGGCCGACGGTGATTAGCGACGGTCTCTAACGACGGGTCGTGTACGGCCAGGGTCAAACGACGAACATATAGAAATATAAATACGCCCGTTTCGCGGCGTATAGTCGATAAGGGGGCCGAAGAAGGGGCTGCATCCGCAGGCAGGCAGGTAACCGCAAGGGTAGCTTAGCTAGGAAGTACGCGGAGAGCTGCAGTGCCAGCCCGTGTAACCGACACCAGTCATTCGCCTCCCTCATTTCACCACCATGTTGTGCCACTTGTGCCCCCTGCCACACTCTGTCCCCCCATCCCCCTCAAGCTCCCCTGCCGGTGTCGTGTCTGCTCTCCCTTTCTCTCTTTCTCTCTCGGCGAAATCGCCGCGAGGACTGAAAACAATATGTTTGCGTTTCCTATTCCACATTTAATTCCGATCGCCGTATAATTGTACCCGTCCGTGAGAACCGACGGAGATTATTCGCGCGATCGTGCCGAGGGGAGTGCGCTAATCCGTACTCACGTACGATTGACGTATCAGGGGAAAGGTGTGATCGAAGAAATGGGGCACGATAGAGAACACGGCGTAGAACAAAGTATTTCTGAAATAAAGGTATAACCCGAGGGAGAGCGTTCTCCCTAATCCAAAGATTCCTCCAGCAAAAGTGTGAAGACTTAAAGAGTATTATAAAAAATTAGAAACAAAATGAGATTCCCAGAAAATATAGTAACAAAATGTGATTAGTTATCCGAACAATCGCAGCCAACTGTACTCGTACGGTGTGTTAATAATTCCAGATCGTCGTTACAGCAAGTCAAAATCCCGCGATCAAGATCTAACGTCGGGAAACAATTTCGTGTGTCCCTGCACGCCATTCCTCGCAATACTGTATTCGAGTCCACGACTCCGGACGGTGTAAGAATAATTGGAACGACATTTCGCCCGCTGTGCGACGATATTACAACACCGAGATAACTGTAGAGTCGAGATGTAGATAATTTGTTTTGCAAAAGTGTCATGCGCGTCTGCAGCGAGGCTAGGTACGACAGAAAATCAACAGATATTAAAATAAACGCTATTCAATTTATTTCGTACTGTCATATTTAGAGAATTTAAGTTAGTATTTATTTTAATTAATTTACATAAAAAGCCAATATATTTCTAATAAAATTAATATTTTCTGAATGCTTTACGCTGACACCTCAAACGTCAACTTGAAAAATTCATCAAAAAGTCCAATACTTGTACCAGGGTTACGATTAACATTTCTCTATAATCGGAGACCGAGAGAACGCGCGCGCGCGCGCGCGCCGCGTCTCTTTCGTCGAAGACATTACGGTTTCGAGTGGGAAAGACAATATTCTTGATTCTTCGCGCAACGTGCCGACATCAATCTCGGGATGTCCGGCGGGACGGAACTTTTTAATCGCTCGTCAAGAAAGCCGTCCGATTATTTAAAGGAAGGGCTTCTTTTGTGACGCCCAACGGTCCCACTGACTAATAACGCCATCGATCAACCGGTGACTTCACACGGCGCATTTAATGCGCCGTGATGCCGTCATGATACGCGTACTTTGAATTAGTTCCACGATCAGAGGTCACGGACGTGCGCGGTTTTGTTCGTACGCCGATCTTTTCGGGATCGGGTCCACGCAACTCGAGGTCTGTGGCTGGACGTAATTGGACCAGCCGTCGCGTCGATAAACGTTCGCGGAATTTTTTCAGATCAGTTCCACGATGTCGGGAACGAAACGAAACGAGAAATCGTGTCCTTAAGTAACATTAACTATGCGTCATTCGAATAAAAAAATGTCCATTATATTTCCCGGGATATATGAAATCTCATAATAAAGCTTTAAAATATCACAATCGCATTTAACTATACTTATTTTGACGATATTATCATTCATATTGAAATGTATAAATTACATGGATATTTCACATTTTCTGACAATATTCCATTTATGTATATATGTAGTCTACTGGCATGTATGTAGTCTACTGCATTTGGGTTAAAGATTAAAAATTAAATTTGTCTTATTGTTAGACTGATAAAACTCTACAAGTTTCTATATAAGAAAATTTGAAATTGTAGACATTACATAATAATAATAATAATAATAGCAGAATTGTATTTCCTGCTTACAATAACAATGAAAGGAAAAACTGGCTGTCAGTACAGTGATAATTCCATACATGTCGTCGCGGATTGTTATTTCTTTTTCTCATGCGCATACCGAGAGCTACAGTGCACTCTTACATACACTTTTCCGAGCGTTTCAATGTCTCGGATATTGCGCATAATACAATGCGCTTTCGCTAGTCATTACCATTATGAAATGCAGTGTCATAGCTTGCCTCTAGTTATTAAAAAGTTATTAAAAAGTTTGGTTACATCAACGGTAATTAACCGAAGCATTGTAAGTAAGCGGCAGAAACTGTAAGTTATAAATATGCTTAAGCTGTATTTAATTATATTAAAATATATAATATATATATTATATATAATTACTATATACATATAACATGTATTATATAATTACTATATATATAGTTTCCAAGTTTGATATAGTTTGGAAACTTTATTTACTATATTTTGTTGTTATAAATTACGTTTTGTTTCAAAAAACATTATTTTCATATATCTATTAACAGCATAGACAAAAATCAGCTCTTATGTTGAAATAACCTGCAATACACCAATTGAGAAGTAATGATTACAGAAAAGATGTTGCTCACGCGAGTAAGTACATCATTATCAATTAATCGCGCGAGGAAAATTTCTTATGCCCCGGCGTTTCAAAATCGCGCGCCGCATGCTCATGAATCAAAACTCAGTTCCACCGTATGTCGCAATAATTCTCGAATCAACGATCAACATAAACCTAAGCATCGCGATGATTGCGATTCATTGCTCGCGGCATTCCTTGGGCTCGCCACCGAACGCGAAGTGAACGTAACGTAAACGCATGTTAACGCGACGTGCGCGAAGATAGATCCTGTAGTTCGTTCGGTCAGTATAGTATATACAAAGAAACGTGCTGTAGTATACTTTTGTTATTGAACAGTATCACGCGTCCGTCGGCTTCACGTCCGGCGCGATAAATTGTTGGATTCGTGAAACGACGGTTAATGGACAAATCGATAGGCTATTATCGGACCGACAAATCTGGGGAATCACACAGAGGTGCATGAATATCATTGCGTATTCGTTATATTTTGTGGGACGCGTGTATCTTGAACTTCATCTTTCCGCGATCCGCGAGATTACGTAATTACAGATTATTCGAGCTGGAAAGTGGAGTGGCACAGTGGCACATTTGGTATGGAAAAAAACATTATATGATTGAATAAGTTTCTATCTTTGTCAGAGACTCTCTTTCCTAAATAATTTTTTATACCACTGATAAGACCTCCATATGTCAACTTTCATCGCTTTATCAATAAACTTCCATAGGTTTGTTTTTTTTTTATTTCCCGAACACTATCGGTAATGGTCAGTTCTTGAGGGTGCGGATAAAGCGCTTCGAGTTGACGTTCGCGATCACCAAAGTTTCAGATACCATCGAGCGAGAGGGGGGGGGGGGGGAAGTTAAACGAGCGGGCACACGCAAAAGTGTCTTGTTCACTGGGTCAGGAGTGCCAAGAAACCTTCCGGGTTTCCAGCTGATCCGTGGTATACGGGCATAGCGTGGCGTGGCATGGCGTGGCGTGTTGGCATGATGCGTGTGCGGGTACCGCATACGCGGGGAGAAAGAGAGAGAAAAAGAGAGAGAGAGAGGGCGCAGAGAGAGGTTGCCCTGCGCGCTCGGGGAAGTTAGTTCAGCACGGTCTGCCGCGGGCCTGCCACTCGGATATCATGGATCCACGAGCCTCGTCGGTACGCTCTTGTGTGCCTCCCGTGTCTCTTCGTCGGTGGTATCCGCGACGTATCCGTGTGCCATGGATACCACCTTCGGGCAACTCGAGGTGCCGTGCGTGCAGCTACGTAAAGCTTTGCTCTCTCTGTCTCTCTTTCTCTCCCCTGCCTCCCCCCCTTATATCTCCTCTCTCCGCACGCACCATATACGTTACAATGAGTCTGCTCAGGCGTACAGCGACTTGCATCGCGGTACGCCTTGCGTGCTGAACTTCGGAATATGAACATTATATCCGGCGAGGCTCGTGGAAGCATCACGAATCGTCGAATCCGGACGACAAGCGGAGTTGGTGGCGGAGTTGTACGGTAATAAGATGAGGTGGTATGACGTGATACGGGTAGTAAAACTATCTCAATGGATGATTTAAAGAACTAATAGGACTGCCGTAAATTGAGCATGAACAAATGAACTTTTACCACTATTCTGTTCTATGTTGAGGAACAAGTAAGAACTGTTTCATCTATTAATAAATTTCAGTGGCAGACATTTTACGTCTAACAATAAGTGAAATAGGGATTGTTTAGTTATTTCCTAGATTTCTATTGTGTTTTCTAGGGAAAACGGAATAATTTCGTTCGGAATCTATTTCGAAAAGTTCCATAATACATGCCCATGCAGTATTTGTTGGCAATATTAAAGTCTTAAACGAGTCCGTTATAACGAGAGACATGTTATAATTTAATACTTTTTTCTCGCATGTTCCATTATTATCGAATTATTAGCTATGAAATAACTGCTTTTCTTATTGTCTGTTAGATGGAACTAACTGACTCATAATCTACTCGTTTAGATAAGATTCCATTCGATGGAAATGCTAAAATTAGAAGAAAGTGTCAAGAGACTCGCGCAACGGGTTAAGTAAAATTTCCTATCGATTTACCACAATTTCGCTTCTCCCCTTATCTATGTCCAACGCGATTAGGTTTCTCGAGTTCTTTCTTCCAATTCTGTTTGCGAACGGATCGGACGATTGTTATCCCGATAGCCTGGCGCAATTTGAATTATAAATCGCGATGAAATTAAGACGGTCTTATTTCGCGATGCATAAAGCACGTAATTGCCCGACGGCCGGCGCGGGACGGTCGTGAGCGGGGCGCATTGTGGCCTCCCCTCCAGAGAGTTCCACAATTCATTCTGGTCGATGGATGTGCGCCGGTAGGAAAAACGTAAATCCTGATTTGGCCGAGACGAACGGCGCGGCGCGGGCGTTCCCTCGTAGCTCGGTCTTTATCGCGTAAAACAGCTTAAGTTATTTACTATCACACGGACTCGCCACCAAATTGCACTGTTCGAGCGTCTAGACTTGCCTCTAAGTGCACACTAAGCAATTAAGTTGGACGAAATTCAAGACTTAGGGGGATAAGTCTTGCGAAGTAGATAAATATCGAGAAAGAGAGCGAAGAGAATACATTGTGAAACGCAAGACGCAAAACCGGCCCACTGGATATAATTTTAAAACAATTAAATATATATTTAATAGATACAAGTTTCCTAGAATTTTACGCACAAAATTAATGAGTATGTAATATATCAAATATAATATTGATAAATTTTGTGGACAGGTCTTCTGCAAAAATATCCATCATAATTAATATAATTTATAGGACGTCAAAAAATAGTACCGTTTAGCGTCCCATGTGTGGTTTCAACTTTATTTCCTTGAATTTATAAATATATGGTCTATTAATTTTTTAAACTAATCTTCAAGTAATTCAAAAAATATTCTAAAAGTATAACGTTCTAAATTAGTTTTATAGCAAGGAATGAAAAAACTCAAAGTTAAAAAAACCTAGGGTCTCGATTAAATCATACTCATTGGAGATTAGTCGTTTGAAGGAGAATCCTAGTCCGGCCTTGTAGATGAAAAAGAAATGATACAAGTGATTTGTGTATCGCGGTAGATATCAATAACGCGGTTCTGACGTGCGCCCGAGTGTTAATAACCTTGGCCGTGTAACACGGCGAACGTTATGAAGCGAGTGCTGATTACCACGGTCGTTAATTCTTGGCTAATATACTACAGTAACACTCTCGGTATATATACCGTATATGCGTATAAATATACGGTGAAGAATTAGAAGGTCGTACGTAAAGTATGTTACGATACCATCGCGGGCGATATTTATATCAGGATGATACTGTCTCGGGTTGCAGCAGGAGTTACAGCTGCTGGCTGCAAACGTTGCGCTGCGCCGTCCGCCATGTGCGATTTCGATTTTGCGAGTGTGCTCCGTGTCGACACGACACTCCCGAGTGACCGTGATCACAAAGGAAAAATTTACGATTTTACGTTCGTAAATCTTAACCTTCCACGAGTCTCAACGTCGAACTTGCTCTTACACTACGCAAATAAGCTATCGACTTGCCAATAAAGTTATTAATAAGCCTAAAAATAGAAAAATGGAATAATGAGCTCTCAATAATAGTTTTTATGTCTTAGGTTTCCATATATATTTATCAATGTTTACAAAATTATTATTTTTTAGATTGCATTTATTTTACAGTTATCTCAAAATTGCAAAGTCGAAATATTTGTAAAAGATACGATAAGATTATAGTTATTATATAATTTTAAATTTTACTTTTGTGTCTCTTTCATTATTATTTCGTTATATTCCTTCAATATTTCTCTGTGTCTAATATACTCGATAAGTAATAAGAATAATATATTCAAGAAAATTAAATTTTCTGCATATACTTTAAAAATAAATTTATACACATGTTAACTTGTCCTCCTTTTCCAAAAAGTCATTTCGTTAAGGAGTTTCGGTTGCTTCATCGGGGGAAGTAGTGGGACGCGGGGGTTCTGGCAACAGCGCACTAGCGTTTGAAGTAGTGGGAGTGAAGGGGATTGCTCTGATTGGTCGCCGCGTGTATAATGTGTGCTGCTGTTCACGTCGTTCACGACCGTGGCAATCTAGCAGACAAAAAATCAAGCAATTTATGCTTTAATAATTAATTTTTCTATGAAATGTGCGGTAACTTTCCCTTTTCTTTCACTCATTTATTTGTAAATTATTAAGTTACATGTGCATATTTTTTTCCTTATTATTTGCATTTTTTCTTGCACTTATTTTATTCTGAAGGTATATGCAATACGTCATTTCCCATAAGAACCTATATGTTAAAAATCCAGCCAGTTTCATGAAATTTTAATATCTTGTTCTGGAATCCAAAATAGAATTATGTGAATTTTTTGAGAATTTTTCACCGTCCCGTTTTGAAAAAAATCTACTCTAAAAATTGTACTTTTTAAATTTTTGGAATAATTTTTTTCAAAACGGGACAGTGAAAAATTCCCAAAAAATTCACATAATTCTATTTTGCATTCCAGAACCACATATTAAAATTTTATGAAACTGGCTGCATATTTTTGTAACGACGGAACCTCCTTAAAAGAAATCTAGAAGAGTTTTCGCAGAATCCGGAAATGTCGGCGACGAAACGTAGAAGCTGGAGCATCTCGTCGCTCTACTTCGGATGAGTCAGCCATCGCGAATCTAAACCGTACCGCGCTCTATCGGTTTTACAATCTCCCGCGCATACATTAATTTTTCCCGCCGCGTTTGTGCGCATCCTACGCCATTCTGCGCAATTAAGATTAATGATCGCGGGTAGCTTCTTAGCCGCAACAATTAGCCGCCGCGCGCGTTACATACACGTCGAACGTTTCTGTAACGAGACATTTAAGATACCGATGTTACATAAGCGCAGAAGCCGCCAGACGCGAGCCGCGCCGCGCTGCGCCGGCGCGCATCTTGGCGCTGATTTATGAAGAGATGCATGGAGAAGCCGCCGAGTTTCAGGTGCGGGAACGAGCTCGCTCGCGCGCTTGCGCTTCTGCCGCGCGGTCCTCTCACTTCGCGAAAACGCGCGCGGCTCGATGATTCGCCGCACCTCATCCGGGATGAAAAGCGCGGGAGGGAAGATCGTTACGATCAAATCGCCACGATCACGCAGCCGATAATAATTACTAGTTGTTATTACACTCCAATTCGCGCCCATCGGTTACGGATACGCCTCGACTGTAATCACCAGGATTACTCCCGATTCATATTCATGCACACTGGAGTTACTTTTTTTTATGCGTGCCACGTCGCGCCACTCCGTTCATGTCGATGCTAATACTTTATTAGTGGCGCCAGTATGCGCAGACTTCCCGTCGGGAATTATTTTTTTCGTACGATATCAAGATTGTTTATACTTGCTGCATGCCTCTCTCTTTGACGTTCCTTCATGCTATGTAAATTTATTTTTATCGCGAAATGGGATTTCGTAAAAAAATGTAATTATGTTACAGGAAAGTAATTTTTAGATAACAATGTTATTTGTGTATACATATATGCATATTATTCTTGTAATGTTTTTAAGTCGTTATAAACATAAAATTTTGTGGTATATCTCTTTTGAAGCTGAGACTCTAAAATACAATAAGGGGCTACATCCACCTAGAGGCCCGAAAAATAGGTCGAAATTCAGATATTTTTTTTTTTTTTCCAGAAACTATTACTGGGAATAAAACGAACTTTGTTTGCACTTAAAGATACATGTTTTGAGAACTTTAAAAAAATTTTTATTAAAAAATTTCCAAACACAAAAAAGTTACGGCCGCCGGCAGATGATGAGTTTTTTTTTACACGTTTGGCGGTGGACATCAGATCTGGAAAACCGCTCGATGGATCGTTTTGAAATTTACACAAAATACGCTGAGAAATATTTAGAAGTCGTTCACGATCTTACTTTTTTTAAATCAATCTTTATTTATTAATAATTACGTAAAAATGACGACATTTTCTCACAAATTGTCCATACCTGAGTTTCATTTTGTTGCCATTTTGTTTAAAACATCGATTTTAAAAATCGGCAATCATCAACGACCTCTAAATGTTTCTCAGCGTATTTTGTGTAAATTTCAAAACGATCCATCGAGCGGTTTTCCAGATCTGATGTCCACCGCCGAACGTGTCGAAAAAAACTCATCATCTGCCGGCGGCCATAACTTTTTGACGTAGAACTACGTCTTTCTCGGGGGGTATGGGGGTATGACTGCAACGTTTTCTTGCAACGTTTTCATGCAACGTTTTCTTTTTCTCGAAAAGTATTAAAGAAAAATATACTTTATTATATAGTTTTTGAAAGCTCTCGATGTAAGCTAAATGTTTTCGTGGTTAATTTTTCGATATGGGTTTGTTCTCGAAAAGTATTAAAGGAAAATATACTTTATTATATAGTTTTTGAAAGATTTCGATGTAAGCTAAATGTTTTCGCTCATCGTTGGTTATGTTCTCTTGATACTTCATCGATTTTTCGAAAATTTTTTAATATTGGGAATTTTGGATAGTGCGACCTCTTCGTTGGTTGCTAAATGTTTTCGCTTTTCGTTGGTTATGTTCTATTCTAATAGACGTAGTTCTACGTGTTAATTGCGGCACAGTTGTTACTGTGCTTGTTAATTTTTGTGTTTAGACATTTTTTAATAAAAATTTTTTTTAAAGCCCTCAAAACATGTATCTTTAAGTACAAAAAAAAGTTTGTTTCATTCCCACTAATAGTTTCAAAAAAAAGAAAAAAAAAGAAAAAGTATTTTGACCTATTTTCGGGCCTCTAGGTGGATGTAGCCCCTTAACGTTCCCTCCTTTAAAAACTGCTGCAAATTAAAGATTATTCAATCTATTAATATTTATGAAAAGTCATAATCTTCAATCAAAAAATGAATATTGGACTCTCGAAATTAAATAAAAAAACTGATAAAGGATGGTTATATGAGAGTCAGACGCAGTTATCGGTGCGTAAAAGATCCAATTCACTGATTTATTCAACAGTGTATATATTCGAACGTTTCGGCCATCGGGATTGAGCCATCTTCAGCAAAATACACAAAAATTAATTAATAATTATAATTGCTCCCCTTTTCCATACTCACAGTGAGTTTCACGATTGGAAAATCCAAAAACGACATTGACTATCGAATTGATGTTCTGTAAAGATGTTTACTGATGTAATTCAAGTCGTTTTAAATGATATTGTTAAACTAACCGATAGCCAGGAGAACGAGACCATTACAAAGCCATTACGAGTATAAAGAATGTCATCCGAAAAGGTACAATATTGCATATAAAGAGATGGAATCAACCAACTTGTCAGAAAGACGAATACGAAATATCTGAATATATACACTGTTGAATAAATCAGTGAATTGGATCTTTTACGCACCGATAACTGCGTCTAACTCTCATATAGCCATCCTTTATCAGTTTTTTATCTTCAGTTCATAAATATTCCTATTACAGTGTAACCTCCTGTTACAGTGTCACGTGCAAAACTCGAACAATTTCTGAATATATATAACTTACATTTTCTAAGAAATGACTAAGAAATTCAACGAGCATTTCTATTTAACTTACACAAGAAAAGAAGCCTGACCAAGCGCATATATACGGAGCAATAGATGAAAAACGAGCAGATTCGCCCGAAGAAGCAAGAATCCTCTTAATAAGAAAATTCTGTGATCCGTGGCGTATATACTTGTGCATGCTTCCATGCCCGCGTATCTCACTATGAAGGTGGTCGTACACAAGCCACTTGTTAGATGCGTTCCTAATTGTAACTTAGTTAGGTGTAAATATTTTTCTGTAATACCTCCTTTTTAGTAAAACATTTTTTTACACGGGGCTGCAAATTTTTTTCGATCTATTTTTGATTATCTTATTCTCTTATTGCTTCGTCTTTGACGTTTCGATCGACTATTCGTCATTCGAGATACGGTTCGCGCGAGGAAACGAGGGAGAAATTAGCGATTTCCTAAGAAAGATATCTCCGTTAGTCGTTAGCATGAGCCGCGAACCAGCGGCGGCAGTCTGGATAGCGATCTTCTCGGCCGCGAGCTCAGCGACCATGAGTGGACTGAATATTTTTCATATGAAAATCCAGGTGGGAACCGTATTCAGAGCGCCGGTTAAAGCGAATTTTTTTTCTCACGCACATCGCATACGCATCTATGAACATGCATAGCGCCGGACGAGATCAGCGATGAGATGTAATATTCATAAATGCTCTCTTTTTTCCGATTTTACTTGCTATATTCCTACTGGCAACTCAATTAAGTGTTTGACATAAAAGTGGCTGTAAATGTTCTCCATTTATCTGAGGATTTATTGGTGCGAAATGAAACAGCAATATAGAGAGAAAAATGATAACATTTGTTATCATCAATATGTATTAAAATTGTAAGGAATATTTTTTCTGCCTTAAAAAAAATAAATATTTAGAGAAGAAAAAACTTCTGGGGTTTTTATTTGACATTTACAGCTTGTGTTATATTAAGTCATCAATTTTGTATTGGAAAAAAGGTATACACATAGATTAAATGTATGTGGAATGCATTAAATATTTCTGTTTATCTCTTTCTTTCATATATCTCTATATATATATTCAAGAGAAGTGTTCCGGCATTTTCTTGCTGACTCAGTAATTAAAAAAGCGGTGTTTTATTCTTTGAATGAAACGATTCATGGTTGGCTTAGTTAACTTAATACATATACTGTGCACCGTAGAAAGCATAAGTAAGAGACGACAATATTCTCTATATAGTTGTAAATATTTATTATATTAAAATTCTGAAGGAAAAATTTTTTTGTACAAAATAAAAAAAAAATACTGCCGTATCAGCTGAACTGGAATTTTCTTCTGAAATAAAACTATTTTATGTGATAACTTCAAGACAAGTCCACGTGCTGAATAAAATGTTTTCATTCCTTTATTCGCATAAAGTTTTGTCTATACTCTAATCGCTATAGATACTCTGTTTCTTATCTTTATATTATCTTTGGATTATATATCCGTAACTCCCGCGTGTTCCTCCAACGCGAGAAACTATCGTTCCTATCAAGTCCCCAATCTGGCCGTTGCGTCATGTGAAAAATCAGGTTAAGCATGATGTTCCGGCGGCAAGAAACAATTGGGAAAGCCTTGCAACAGGTATAGCATGATACATACATAAATGATTGTGTTATGATTTCGCGGTCGCTAAAAAAGTCGCGCGGCCACTCTACTCTCGCGACACACGCGAGCACCGGGCCGCGGTGCTCGAGTCTGTCGATGCGGGCAGATCGCGGTACGATAAGTTAGACACGACGTAATTTACTTCTCTGATGGCTCAGCGTATCGAGGCTTACGATAGCTCGATCGTTCGCCCCGCGTTACGTTATGATTATGCTCCTGCCAACGTGACTGCACCAATGTGAAACAAGAACGCGTTCTCGTAGCGCACAAATAACACGTCATTAAAAAGCCGCCAATTATTCCTCGATCGATTGTTGTGCAGCGCTAAAAATTTGCGAAAGACTTAACAAAAGGCGAACGGAAAATGTCAACATTGTCATGTAAATGCGTTTGTTATATGTATGTTTTGTTTACTTATTTTTAGTTAATATAAAGAAATATAAAATAAAATAATAGTCCAGAAAAGTTTATCTTCGACGACAATTAATTGGCAATACATATATTGAAACGTTACGACGTAACGTAATAAAATAATAGTCTTTATACCATTATTAATAATATAATTAATATTTATAAAATTATTTATAATACATTTAAAAAATTAGATATTAAATAAGGAATTTATCTTATTTAATATATAACTTACAATATTTTTTTAAGCTAACGTTTATCTAGCACACGTTTTCATCACAAATGTCAATATATTATTAATTAACATTTTAAAAACTCTTAATAATAATTTTCATAATAGTTATCAAGGCTTGTGAACATTTGCGATCGCATCTCATGTATTTCTATGTTTTTTATCGATACAATTATGAAATGAAATTGAAAGGTGCCCGTCGTTATCGCCGATTCAGGAATTAAATCTCGTATTCCTTTCACGGCGATGGATGACAATAACAGCGTATAATCCGTTCAAGGCTGAATAAGAGCCGGCGCGTAATCCGATGCACAACCGACTGACAGATGCAGCGCAACGAGTGCAACGAATTCTCCATTCACCTGTCGGACATGCTCGTGGAATTGCGAGCGAGAGCCGTGGCCGGTGCGGTGGCGCGAGGAAGAAAAGAATTCGCGGGAAAATGTACGGGATGCGTCGAAAAGCGGGATGTATGTCTTAATTAATGTTAAGTAGATTGCGATCGTAACTCCGAGTAACTGTGTTTCTTTCCGTGCTACGACTGCGATAGGAATGCATTTCGGGGGAGGATACTTCGTTGGGGAGCGAGAGATTTACGTTGTTTGTTTCAATTACATAAAATAAATGTAGCAACAGTTAAACTTGCAGCGAAAGTTTAATGCGTGAATACTTGGCTTGCTCAAATTATTTTAATATGTATTTTAAATACTATAATATATATAATAGTCCAGTATGTACACATGTATATCTATATTTTCCTTAAAACTTATAGATACGTATATCTTATAAAATAAAATAGATTATTCTAACTAACATTGCTAACTATATTTTAAAATTATCAGAATATTTCCAAACTGGACTTTGATATAATTTTAAGATCCTTATGTATGTTTAATTTGATCGAGAAAATCGGATTCATGAACTTGATTAATAATACTCCGGATGAGATACAATAGATTGGTCAGTCGTTTGCATAAAAGACGCCGCGGTAAAATACAAAATACTCCAATTATATGTAAAAGCGTGTGTGTGCGGACGGCGCGTTAAGCCACGACAGGAGAAAAGTACGATAGGAAGACAAAGAAGAAAAGAAAAAGCAGGCTGAGAGAGAGAGAGAGAGAGAGAGAGAGAGGGGGGAGAGAGAGGGGAAGTTATTCTTAATTAAAATGATTGCCGACATTACGGCTAAACTCTCGCAATTATGATTCCCTTTCTCCCATAAAAGTGCTGCTTGATGCCCACTGGTGTTCGTCGTATTTTCAGCTAATAACAGTCTTACACCCCGCGCCATTCTTATCGGAGTTCATCATCCCGCAACGGCAAGACGAAGTGCGCCGGTGTAACGAGCATCGGCGGCTAATTTCGATGAACTCTTAGCCTCAGCGCAGCGCGGCGCGACCTAATGACACGTCGAAAACGCGCGTATCTTCCTACGTCTCTCTCCTTCCCCCCCCCCTCCGGGGGCACTAGCACGGCAAATTAGGGTGGAGGACGCCTTTCGAGCGACTCGGCCACGATTTCGTTTCTTTCTTAATGAGCGATTAATACGCGAGTGTTCACGTCATGCGCATCGTGCTCGGTTAAAAAATTAAGCTCTTCTTACGCCGAATCAAATCGTTCTTCTTTTGCCATAGAGTTTTCAAAATTATTCGCAATTTCTTTTTCACCGAAACAATTTGTATAAATTTATAATAAATTGCGCTTTATCCATCGCGTGCTTGGTATCATTAATTTTATGCAAGTATTGAGATGCAATGTAGACTGATATCCGTATAGTATAAATGACAGTGAGAAGCAATATTAAGTGCACATATTAACATTTAAAAGATCCATATCCCATGATCCATATCGCGTAACGTATCCTGGAATTATGGAGAGCACTAATTTCTCTCTACATTATAATTTTCAAAACAGTTAATTTTGAGAATTATAATAGAAAACTAATTATACCATTTTTATAAAAAGATATTAATACACATATTATTCTAAAAAATAATAAACAATAATTGATATTAATTACTAATTAAAAAATTGATTATACTCTTCATTAAAATCTAAATGTCCTATAGGCTAATCATACAAAGGGGTATCAATAAGATAAAGATATGAAATCAGGCTTAGAACACCGCGCACATCCATCTGATACCGCTAAATGTAACAAATCACTCGAAGCAGGCACGTCATCGAGGACCTCTTTCTTTTATCAATTATCAGCGACAACTATTCGCATTCGCAGTCTCACAACTCGCACCTTTTTTTGCGGCGCGTCCAAGTTCCACGATGGGATCCGACGGTGGAACTCTTATGGAACCCATAAATATCGACGGCCCCGCGACGCGAGTTAATAGCGCGACGGAAAGGGAGACGATGCGACGCGCCGGTTACTCACACTCGAACGAGGCTCGTGACTCCACTTGACCGGACAACTGAAAGATGCGGGGATCCAGAGACAGGTGCGCGCTCGCGAGTACCGCCACGACGCGCCGCGCCGTCCGGCCGTCCGTCGCGAAAAGTGGCCACGCCGGTTTACACCGCGGCAATCGATTTTCCTACCACCTTTGATGATTCCGTCCGATTGCGCCGGCTGACATTCAGCCGCTGATGTATACGGGCTTTAAGCCTATAACCTGTCCGCGGGTCGTTTCGTTTCGCTGTATTCGTATATACGGGAGCCCCGCGACGGGACGGGGGACTCGCAAGAGACAGGGCCCGGAGCCGGTCCCTGCGCGACATCTGCGACGACGGCTTCACAAACGCCTCTGTACAATCAGGTACTACGAATCGATCGCGCGGGCAGGTGAAAAGGAAACCCTCAAATCCTTTTTCACCCGAATGGAAATTTCTTTCCTCTCTCTCCCCTATCATGCACTGCTTTTGCCAAACACATCGCGATAGAAGTGCAGATAATTACGTAAATCAGATAAGCCTAAGTTTAATACCATAATTCTTAAGAAAATTTAAGTATATTAATCTATTGTAAAAAGGCAATATATTAATGTTGATAATATTTTTCCTTGTCTGTAATGTTGCGGCATTAAAATAAATTTATTGGTTCCGGACGACTGAAAATGAAATGAATAAAGTTCTGATAAATCAAGCTTCAATAGATCATAGTTTCTTTTAATGAACGCGCAAGCTGGTTTTTATATTCCGAGACTGAACATTTTTAGGCTAACGATTTCATTTCACGATATCGAATTAATAATTATTATTTATTTAAAAAATACTCAGAATGTTACAAAAAATTGCACATTTAAGGGTTAAAACACGTATCGTGTTAAATGTAAAAATGTTCTTTCAAAAAAACACAGTAGTAATCAAATCTAAAAATAACTAATTCCTGACAAATAGAACGGAGAAGTAGCGTAGAAAAGTTATAGAGTACAAGGAAGTGAAGTTAATGAATCAGATAAGTCGATTCATCTTTCAATTCCATTCATTCACCGTTATTATAATATAACCGACTTCATTCTTTCGCACAACGGCGAAGAACGAGTCCTCCTCTCCTTTATCGCTCCGCTGAAAATGACAGTGCAGTTTAACGGCCGGGACGAACCTCATCGGCGTTGCAAGATAAAGTTAATAATATAATTAAATACAACTCGCTCTCCGCCTTTTGTGTCTCCCTCCGGTCATCTACATATCAACAATCGCCGAACGTTATTATCGCCGCGATTACCAACCGATAAATGCCGCCGTTCGTTACAAACCGTCTCGTTCTCGTCACGCAGCGTCGTCGAAGAAAGGTGTCGAGCGTCAAAAACCGGCCAGTTCTCGGTCGTCGCGCGCCAAACCGTTCTCGCCGATCTTTCGTCCCGTCTCGCATCGGGTCGTCCGTCGTGTGTGCTCGCCGTACAGGTCGATATTCGGCGCGGTCTAATTGCCGCGTTTTTAATAATGACGTTAATGAACGATGCGTATCGCGTGTCCGGTGGGCCCGACTCGAGCTCGGCCCAACTTGGCGCACTGCTGATCCGATTAAAGGCAAATCGGATCTCTCTCTCTCTCTCTCTCTCTCTCTCTCTCTCTCTCTCTCTCTCTCTCTCTCTCTCTCTCTCTCTCTCCCTCTCCCCCTCTCTCTCTCTCTCTCTCTTTTCCTTTCCCTCTGTCAACTTCTGTTGAAACGGACTTGTCCCCGACACCGATGGCGATACTGATCATCGCGCACGCGTACCGTGTTCTCGTCTATAAGAAAAGGGAGTGAAAAAAAAAGCGCACGAACGGCCAACGACGGCCTCTGATCCTTCGCGTGTCCCGTCATTTTATCGGAAATCCCTTCTTCACGACGTTCCTCGCCAGCTACCGAACCCGGCAGATGTCTCAACATACTTTTTCAGCGTCTCTCGCAGAAACGAACGATAAGGGAATTGACAGTGACGACGATAACACTTACTTTAATGCGAGAAATCACGAATAAAATTGATCCATATCAATCCCATTCGCATTCGAGATTCAATATACAACCAGTCAGAATTTGCTCACAATGTGTTCGCATACAAATGTTAATTAAATATTTCCTATATGCTACATGCTCATCTATCTATTTACATCTTTCAAGGATTAAAGCTCAATTCTAGAAAATTCTCTTATTCTCGTTATAGCTATTTTTTAGATCATAAATTATTTTTATAAAGATAAAAACAACTCCGAACTAAATCTCTATAAACTGCAATAGCGTCAAATCTATAAGTTATGAAGATCAAAGCTTTAAATTTTTGTTAAATAAAAATAAATAAAAAATGTGTATCCTTGCTATGCGACGAAATGCGATTGAACAAAAATTGCTCGAGAAGTTAGACGATTACGTCGATGTTTAAGATATATTGAAAATAAAATCTTGTCGTTATTGTTATTCATGCTAACCGATATAAAATTCGAAAAAGTTCCAGTTCGCATTTTTCGTAATTCCGTCGAGATAACGAAAATAATTACTAATTTCGACGTACACGACGCACGAATGCAAAACTAACAAACTGCAGAATAAATGCGGCGTTTAGTTCTTTATTTTCGATCGATCCGATACGAATATCGAGAATTTACGTTAGGAGGACATATTTTAATTCTGTTCCCCGATAGCGATATCAGGCTGCTAAGCAGCTTAACTTGAATCCAAAGTGAAGTAATTAATATCTTCTAGATATGCCAAAGTTAAAGTAAAAATGAATTGAACACTTCAATGAGTTTGCGCTAACAAGGTGACTCGCAAATAGTAATTAATCCTCGAATTAATTTCGTTTCTTTCGATATTAATATGATATCGATGTTAAATAAAGTATTGAAGGGATACGCGATTAACGCGATGCATATCAATGTTCTCTTTAGTCATCCTTTAACTATGCAGCAATCTCAATATTAATGCTGCAATCAGATTTATTTTTAAGAAGATCATTTGTATATAATCGCAAAAAAGACCACTCACGAATTAATGCTGCGATAAAGTGATATTGCTCATATCTGTTACGATTCATTGTCGTAACCTCGACCGAAGGGAGACAACCCAAAGAAATCAACGTATGCAAAACATAAATCCTTCGGCGAGAAGAGATATTGAGCCGGATAGGTGCTATTACGTACGCCATTATTCGAATCGAGTTAACAAACTTGCGCCGAAGGATACTCCGTGTGGATTCGCATTCACGATTGCCGATGGCTATCGATGCAAACGAGAGGCGCGACTCCGATCTAGAATGGAATCATTTTTCAAGCGGTCGACGGACGGACGGACGGACGGACGCAGCGGGTTGGCGAGGAGAGGCGGAACAAGACAGGCGAGATGGAAGGCCGTTGACGACTCTATAAAACGACGTGCGTCGCTCGCAACATTGTCCGGCGAAATCATGAAGGCTCGCGCCGCATCGCGATAATGACGTGAAAAATGAATTCCGCCGCAGATAATCGGCGAAATTAAATAATTGCATTGGCCGGCGGGCCGCCGTCGTATTTTCATCGATTGATCACATCTTCCTTAACCCTTTTACTTCCGAGCGTAAATACGCTTTTTATTTATTCACAACAGGAAGCAGTCTAAAATGTAATTCTTATCGTTCTGGGCTTGAAAGCAAACAACGATATCTCAAAACTGATCGATGTAAAGAATCTGATGTGTTTATATAGCAGAAATGAAACTTATAATAAACTTAAACATGTATAAAAATAAAATTTTATACTATTTAAATTTTTATTCCATTTCTAGCAACTAATATTTTTGATCAAAAATATTAAATATTCATTGCTTTCATGTACAATATTTTAATGCATTCTAACTTTATTTTCCAATTATATTCTCCTCGTATAATCGCGCAAGAAATTCACCGTGCATTTAAAAAAGATATTAGAAACGTGGACGGAAGGAATGCGATGTTGTAAACACTACGGTCATCGCCGGAATAAAGATGAAAACGTTAGTCCGAAACATTAATAATAGTCGCAGGACTAATTACTCACTGGGCGAGCGCATCAAATACTCATTACACAATTCGTTACCCTCAGACGCCTTAAT
This sequence comes from Temnothorax longispinosus, assembly GCF_030848805.1. NCBI lineage: Eukaryota > Metazoa > Arthropoda > Insecta > Hymenoptera > Formicidae > Temnothorax > Temnothorax longispinosus. The sequence continues at coordinate 7,086,042 of NC_092364.1, read as the reverse complement.
CAAAACGTACCACACATGAACATGACATGATGGCAATATGCGCACGATATATCAGCCTGTGACACTGTGTAGAAACGTCTGCCAGCAAAGTCAATTCAAATTTAAAGCAAACATGTTAGCCGAATCCCTCGTAATTTTCAAGAATTATTCACAAACTAATTAATACCGAATAATTAATCAGTTTATAAAGACATCTTTATTATAATTAAATACGTACGTTATATAATAGAATATGTACGCATTTAAACAACCTAAACACATATTTCCCGCTTATTATTATAGACATTAAAAAGTATATAACTAAAATTATAACTAAATGCAGAATAATTAATAATTATAGATGTACTAATACGTACGTCTTCGATAGTTAGAATTTATTATCCCGTATTCTTTGATGCTCGCCAAGATGTAATTATAGAAAATATACTGCAGTAATAACTATCCGTTATTTATTACATCTCTCCTAGAATGTGAAGGGGGGACTTTTTTATAATTTTATTAACTTAACGCGCAACTATCGGATCCAATAGAATTCTTTAATTTTCTCCCGATTTGTTAGTTTCACGAGAAGCATCCTCTGCATCCGTTATTAACGAGTTTTTTACAGAGTTATTCTGACAACGCGTCGCAATTTTTCAACGTATTAAAGACCAACGCTTCCATCAGATCGTCTGCGTTAATTAATGACGCTTCTGTCACCTTATAGCGGTACATACCTAATAATTAAATTGCAAAACGGACCGTGAGTGTTGCAAAAACCTCACCTCGCGAGATATTAAAAGTATCATCGTTACTGAGTTTATTTTCTTTTTATTACAGTTATCCGGTAAATATGTAGAAACAAAAGGCTCCAAAAAAAATTTAATTTGTTGTTTTCATCAAATATATTGTCTGCACAGATTTAAATTATTCATAAATTTTTCGTTTAAAGAGGTGTCAAGAATTTTTCATAAAAATACGATTATTTAATAAAATGAAGTTTTTGTTTGTTAAGGAGAGATTAATCGTGAATGCGTCCTATCGAAAAATCATCGATTTACCAACCGCCGCCGGCACAAACAAACCGCGAACAGCGATATTACCGCCGAAAAAGGGGCACGCGCGTCTCGTTCCTAAACGATCCGATCGCCTCGGCCGATCGATGTTCGCGCGCGAGCGCGTTTACAAGTAGGCACGCCTATGCTAATATATCATACACACGTGTAAATGTATATCATAAACGCCCGGGAGAGAGATGCGTAAGTCCGCGATGGAGAGATACACCCGGGCGATACGGTTACCATCTCGTTATTACGCCTTATTTGCATTTTCCATTTCGTCCTCGCACCTGGCAGAGCGAGAAAGAGCGAAATAAAGAGAGAGAAAGAGAAGGAAGGAAAAAAGAGAAAGAGCGCGACAAAAGGGAGAAGAATGAGAGAGAAAGAGAAGGGCAAAGTCGAAGAGAAATCAGCGAGACGGATCTGTCGGTCGAAAACCGGAAGAGCGCGAGATAAAAAAAACTAACCCTTTCGATACGTGACTCATTTTTTATTTGCTAAGAAGAAAATCTGAATGTACGTGTGTGTCTTACAAATTGGTTTTATACGCTGTTAACGATTTACGAATTCATAATAATCTTCTGGATCGGAATTTCTACGATAATTTATTTTTGAATACGATGGATGCTAAAAATCTCATACTGAACACAAAATGATTATAGCAAATTTCATCTCAAATTCTTTCTACCATGCATTGTACGTTAATTAATGTGACATTATTATATGAAGTATTCAAGATGCGACGAAGATGCTCCAGTTTTGAAACGGTTAATAGTATCGCGAACAAAACAGATCGACAATTTGTCAGATAAATAAACCGCTGTTTTCTAGCCGAGAAAGTGCTTTATTGTTGCAATTGCGATTCGTTTAAGACGAGAGAATAACACAAAGTACGTTCCAATGCCGATTAAGCACACGCTATGTACGTGACATTCGAAAAATGCATACGGCTAATTATTATCGCACATCTTAATTAATCCGATCTATACTCCCGATACCTTCATGCACTCGATGCACTTTGGACGCAGAGAATGTGTCTTAATAATTAAATCGTTCCAATGACTCGACGCGCAGCGACGCATGTCGATTGCGAATATCTATTAATTACGATCGCTTTAATTAACACATCGCGAACTGATTTATCATTCCTCACACTCGATTGGGAAATTGCGCGGAAAATACGAACAACCTCGCTAGGATGTAGTACGAATAAGACTCGGAGTGAAACGAAAACTATATAATTTATTATTCGATAAACTTAAATAATCTGCATTTATATAATAATTTAACTTTATTTTAATTTTATAGTAATAATTTATTAAAAGCATGATTGAGTTCACGTAAATAAAATGCAATTCATATATCTATTCAATAATTGTTAGATTTATGTTTACTTTATCTTTGTACAGTTAAGATCAATTAATATTTTCTAATTTGTCAATTATAAATAATTAAACAGTCTTGTTTTTAACGTAAAAATGATTTAATATGTTTTTTGTATAAGAAAATTTACATAGAAATTCATTTTTCTCGCGATAATTTGCTTTCATGTCATATTGACGGCGTTTTTGCGTCTTATATCATTTCATCGGATTATTGAAATATCAGAAAATTACATAAAAAAAAAGATCGATTTTGATTATCGTTGACAGTCGTTATTTTATATTTACGCGATAAGTTCGGAGTCATGTGTACATATAAGAAACTATATTACATTATACACGTGAAAATCACATTATTTCGTTACGAATTAAACACGGACCATATCCCAATTAAGAAGCGATACGATATTGGATATTGCAACAATGCAATGTTGTCGAATGCATTATTACTCGAGCAATAGAACACTTATGTGCTTTTCACCAGTGTGTTTACGTGAGAAGCACTATACCGTGCATTTTCTTTCCGCGGATACGACAGCGCCTTGTTTTGTTGCTCGTTTGCGTGCTCTTCGAGGATCGCTCAATTCATTAAAATTGCAATGAAAAATTTCTTCAACGCTTTGCCAAGTATAATTGCCAGCATTACGCGGTTGTCTCACTCGGATACACCCCGGAGGCAGTCTGGGATGTTTAAAATTCGCATAAGCCGATAACGGCGTGATATACGTTACGCGCGTCTCGGTTATAAATCTTTTTTTCTACTAATTACGGCGATAAGGACGTCGTAAATCATCGAAATAATTGGCCGCGCACGGTCAGTCACGCATTGTGTGCGATCCTATTTACGTGTACGATCCTTTTAACGCCTGTCGGCGCGCGGACTGAAGGCCCTTCACGATATAGCTATTAAGTTCTCAAACGCCATCGGGCGAAAAACCGATCGGGGAAAATTCCTCTTGCCGCGACATTTAGTCACGCCTAATCGAGCATTAAGTGCGAGACGACGTGTGAATGAGCCCCGAGCTATTCTCATTAATCTTTTTCCCTCAATGTTTTGATTTAAGCGCTAAAGATAATCTATTTGCTATAAATACGCAAACACAAAGAATCCAACAAGTAAGAGTTTTCCGTTAATTAAATTAATTATTTTTAAACTGTTGTCTCCTATACAAATATATAAACATTTCTTTGATTTATAACTATTTGTCTTTTCTCTAAAGATCTGTCATAACTATGCATAAAAAGGCTTTAAAAGATTAAAATAAAATCGGCGCGCAATGAGCATAAATGTAGATAACAATCATTATAATAATTTATAAAATAAATAAATCAGTTAAAATTCTATAAAATTATAATATATTTCCTATTCTTATATTTGTGCTTATATGCATATTTAAAAAATATAAGTATTGAGATTTCTTGCACCAAATATATTTAATCTTGAAAGAATATAAAAAGGCCAAGTATGAATCTTTCGGGCTCAACCATATTAAAAAAAAATTGTGATGAAAAAAATAAAGAAATACCTACTGACAATGTGTGTTTCTCTACCATATTCTACAGATATCATTTCATTTTTATTTCATATACATATAAATATATATCTTCCTCTCTGTTCTTTGTCTTTCGCGATGTGGAAGAGAACGCCATAAAAATATGTAAATAAAAATTGTATTAATTTTATTTATAAATTATCTTGAGAATTATCTTGATAAATTAGAGTAGCATTCAAAACAATTGATGTTATTTAAAAGATTAATTGTTGCATAATTATATAGAAAATTATTTACTTCGAGATTGCTCACCCGATGCCTCCTAGGCCTCTTTCTCCTCTCCTTCCTTCGTCGCACACATATGACATAATACTCGCAGAAATAATTAATTACGATCACGCGACACTTTACTGGAGACTTCCGACATTAATCATATAATCTTGCAGCATTCCAACGAAAGAACAATCGATAAAAATACGATCGCGTATCTTTAAGTTATAGATTAATTAGTTAGTCCGTTCACCATTTTCGCGACTCGAGCGAATGGACGAGTTACCAATTACCAATGTACCGTTTCGTGGAAAAAGATCACATGTTCGTAAAGAAAGATCACGTTCTGTATTTATCACAATGAAATTTCGAGATGTAATACGACATACGGGTGGCTCGCTCCAAGCTCGCCGGGCGATTACTAAGCAATGTGACTTTGTACGACGAACGGGCCGCATGCTGCCCGCAAGAAAGAAACCAAATATATTTTACGCGTTATAATATTAACGTACACTGAATATTTTATATTCTTCGCATTTCAGATTCTTGACAAACGATCGATATACATATATACATATCTCATGCCTTTCTGTTACTCGAATCACTTAGTTCTTACGACTTGTATAATACAACGTATTCAATATCGAAATATTGGATGATTTGTATTTAAATTAGCGAGATTTAAAGGCGCTATATGACATACATTCGAATTTTAACGCGTCATTGAGAAAATACTTGTCCGTAAGCGATCTATTTTCCCATCTCTCATCATATTTCGGTTCCTTTTTTATCGTAAAACGAACAAATTACGCTTCGAAATACGCTTTGACACGCTTATGAATTTTATTCGCTAGAATTCATCGTACGGGTTAACAATTGTTCATAAAGAATAAATAAAGAGTAAGTAGCATTTCGCTTTATTATACCCGTCGCAAACGCGTCTCGAGAAATGATAGCGCGACGACACACGGAGCGGATCCGCGCCACCTGCTCGAGTTCCGTCGCGTCAATGGCGAACGGTTGCTGCGCGTACGCAACAGCGCGCAGCGTGCCGTATATACGTCACCAAACAAGCGCCAAGGCCATACGCCAGCCTTCTGCGAAATATCTACCGTATTATGAAAACATCGTATACCGAATATTTCATTTCTGATGACTTTAATAAAACGAGATTAAATCGCCACGAAAAATATGATGACTTAATTTCGCATTTCCTTGATTTATTAAAATTATACAATTTTACATCTCTCAGAGCATGAAAGATTGAAGAAAAAGTTAATAATGAATTAATTTTCATAGATATTTTTAAGATAAAGAACAATAAATGTCATTCTTTAAACAAATATTAGATTTTAATTTTTTTAAACGTGTGCGCTTTATATTTATATTTAAATTGTTATTAAATTTTTACCAAACAAAGGATTTTATAATTTACAAATAATAGTCAAATTTGTCTACCATGTAGTCAAGTTATCAAATACTAACATTGCAATAAAATTTGTACTTAATACTTACCTATTTTTAAAAAATCAAGGTAAAATATTATATAGTATATTGTGTATATAAGTATATGTGAGAGAGAATTATAAAAATAATGTATTACTTCTCTTAATTACAAATCTCATATATCGTCCAGCGAGTGTCAGATATGTATTTCGCTTGAAATTGAAGAAACTTGTTGAAGAGAAAAATAGCAGTGCTGAGAAAAATTAACAGCGGCAGATTTTCTCTATACGAAAAAGAAACGACTTCCTCCGCGAGATTGCATTCTGACGTAGGGGACGCGTGCAGGATTGCGCCGGAAGCGCGGCTCGAAACCGATGTTGGTGCGGAGAGCAGCGAGAAGAAGAATCAAGGACGACGCGCATAGCAGGGGTAAGGAGAAGAGGGAGATGGGAGAGGCCTACCAATAATAAGACTAAGTGGCGTAGGTTAATTGCCGCGATTCTCTTCTGCGACCGGTAGTGCGAGCGAGGGTGTGAGGAAAGAGAGTGCCTCGGAAGTGTGAGAAAGGCGCGAGGGAGGCACACAGCCTCTGGGGTAGATCTGCTATCTGGAGCCCCAGAAGGTATCCGAGGCGCAGAGGGACTATCGCACACTACCGCCTCTTCAACGCCCGGCGAATTCACCTCCGGGGCCCGGACTTCGCCACCTTGTTCTTCTTCTTCTTCCATTTCTTTCACTTCTCTCCCTTCTCGTCTCTCCTTCTTTTCCCTCCGTTTCTTTCTATCTCGAGGCGAAGGAGGCACGCACCACGTGCCTACTTGAAAAATCAGCGCGGTTACCGAGGGCCCTAATTAATTTACATAGCGCTCGCGGAGAGCAAAAGGCGGGGGCAAGGGGAGGGAGGGGGGGATTCCTCACGGGTCTACTACCCGTGTTACTCTGAATTAATGTTGCCGATCGAACGCGAAGCTGTTAATCTTGTTAACAGCTGCAACGCTCGCCAAGGCGCGAATGGAGTTTCTTTAATCAGAGGAGCCCGTTTCTGCGGGACGGAAGTCGTTGGCGTCGATAACTTTCCGGAAATTGGATCCCGTCCAATCGATAACGGACGGGAAAGCTAAGAGAAATGATCGAGAATGGAAACGACAGTGCGATTCTAGTAATGCTTCTACACAGTTCCTTTAATTAACGTTACGATATTTATATATCTCTAAAACAAAGCTAAGAGAATCAGTATAGAATTGATAAGAGTATCAAAATTGTATTCTCCATAATGTCAATTAGTTAGTTTTAAATCCACTAGAAATAGAAGACAAACGAGATAGATGAACGATGATAATTAATAAATAACGTAATTAATATTGCTAAGCAGTCCGAGATATATATTATTTCTATCTTGATTTCCTTTAACTTATTGTTAGTTTCTTCTTAATTATCGTCATAAGTCAGTTATGATACTCCATTTCACACAAAAGAAGACAAAATCCAAAACTCTAAGCATGCATATCTTGAATTCCGCGAAAGCGGCGAGGCGGGGAGTGACGAAGGAGGACCTTATGGGCACGAGAACTCCCAGATATCGGAACAGATCGGGGTGCTCAGTTGGGAGTCCCCTCGGCGCGAAGAGATCCGAGCCTCGACAATGAATACCTATTAAAACGGTGTGAACAATGCGCTGCGGGTTAGGTCGCTGCGTCTTTCGCGCGCGTGCGAGTCTGGTTCTGCGGTATCGCAGCAGCAGCAGCAGCAGCAGCAGCAATGACCAGCATAGCAACGCAAGCGGCAGCAACGGGCAGCAACAAGAGCGCTAAGTAGAAGGGCCCGGGCCGCAACCCTCGCGCGCGCGGGCCCCCGGTGATATACTGCGAGATCCGCGATATCGCGCGGAGCGGAGGTAACCGGCAGCAAGTAACGCACGTACACAAACGGACGTACCAGCATCACGGAGAAGGAGGCGTCCTCCTCCGCGCGTTCAATCCGGATTCGTGCCCGTGCATTACCTTGCATACGCTATTGCGCCCTGGTACATTTGCCATCTCTCGCTTCCTCCATCACGCTCACTCGGAAGACGGGGATCGGCCCGGCCGGGCCGTTCCCGACCATCGACCGCGCCGTGTGATGCCCACCTCTTCCGCTAATGGACTCTTTCCCACCCGTTCCTCCTGCGTTTGCCGCTCTCTCTTTCGAAGGAAACGCCGTCGCGTAGTGGCATTTAGCGCGACAGTCATACGTCTAGTTAATTGACCCTATTTACAGAATCAAAAGCTCTGGCTTTTCCCCGAAGAATTAAAGAATTTTTGGATACGAAGCAAGAAGAATTGTGGCAATTAAGTATAACAAATAACGGTTCAATACTATATTAGTATTAATATCATGTTTTCTTGCATAAAAATTGATAGTTATTTTTTTTATCGTTAGTATCAATCATATTTTTTGATAGAATTCGTGAGTAACTATTTAAAAAAATGCCAGACCTTCGATAAAAATGTTTTCCTAACGCGAGCGTGAAATGGGCCGTTTTTCGCGCTTGTTTTGAGTGCATGAGCAAAACGATCCATTTCTCCACTAGTTGAAAAATAGAGCCATTTCTCAACTAGTGGAGAAATGAAATTGTAAAACAAGCGCGAAAAGCGGCCCGAAAAACTCGCTTCGCTCGTGCGACCAACTTCACACTTTCAGAATCGACCACTTTTCCCACTAGTTGTACAATATACTATTTACATCCTGCATTCATAGATTTTGGAAAAAAGAACCAAAATTTTAATTTCAATAAATTATATAAATATTCTAGAAATAGGAATTACTTTTTATAAAAGTCAAATGGTTGTCCCATTTGAATATAAAGTATGATGATTAAGAACGATGGCATCGAAAAGTAGAGATTGTGATCAAGAATTTGAAAGAATAGTAATATAAATCCATTCGCTATGTTTACTTTAAATACATCTTGATATTATTGATTGATTTAAATAAATTTTATAAGAGAATCATACCTTGAACTTATTGCATGATAGTCATTGTACTTTCGTACAAAAAATGTCTAGCATTTATACTATAACGTTAACAATTATTTAAACTAATTATTATAAAGAGACATGCAAAGCGAACGTATCATCTCTAAAATCTCGTATCATTGTATTAAGAAGTTTACAGAATAAATAATCCTTTTCCATTAACTGACGGAGATACGCTTTAAATGGTACTAATGCGACTCCTCTTAACGCCAAAGAAAGTGAGAAGTGGATGCGAAGACAATCTTATTCTTTTTTTCCTATCCTGGTAACTCCGACGTAAAATCAAAGAGCTCGATTTCGCGTTGGCGCAGGAGTCACTTTGCTCGTCGCGAGATTGGAAACAAGGGACGAAAGCACGGTGGCGGATAATGGTAGAGGAAGAAGACGAGAGAGCGTCTACCATTATTCCGCGGTGATTCTTCGATTGGCCCTACCTGATTGCGATTGCAGATGAGATTGCACACCCGTGGTGCAGGAAGGCGTTCTCTCGCTCAAGTTGCATAATTTCTGCATTGCAGCCGAACATATTACTCACGGAAGCGTATATTACTCACGGGAATCAGTTATTTTTCTCTCTTTGGACACAAAATATAATAAAAAAATCTCTTCGTCTCAAAAGATTCTTAAATATGAACTAGAATTGACTATCATATAATGTATCTCGTTATTTTATTTATTTAAATACATTCATTTTTAGCAGTAGTATTTCAGCCATACAGATTCAATTAATACTTAAAATACTTTTAATTTATATTTTAATTTATACTTTTCTCTGTAAATTCTTATTACGCGGATAAAATTGTACTTGATAATTTAAAGACTATTTTTTGCATTCGAATAAAAGATCTAATTTCGATACTTATTCCCGTGCAATGTATAACAAAACATGATTTTGATATTAAGCTATCAATGGTCAATGGATTACAAAAGAATGATGGGCAAGTTTATGGACCGCGCATTGTTTCCGGATCATATTGTCTTGAAAATGTAACGAGTATCTCGCGTGCTGGCAAAAGATCATGGATTGTATTGTAATGGGGGCTCATAGCTATAAGATATTTGTCCAAATTCTACGTATTTCAGCTATCATTTATGCACAGGTGGTGATAATTAATTAATAAATTGAAATAATCTATTACCAGCTTCAGGTAGATTTAACATAATTGTTACAGCGTATAACTAATAATTAACCAATGCGCGTAATATGTTTCTTGAACACAAATCGTCAAATGACTTAGAACAATATAATTATTTAATTTAAATTGGATTTAATTCCTGTGGATGTGCGTTGTACATTTTATAATTATGAGAATTGTACGTACACACTATGTACTTGGGGAAAACTTAGATACGCGACATATACGCGATGAATTGCGATAATACACGTGCGACGTAACTCTGAATACTTACCTTGAAAGTAGCTCTTGGTGCGGAGGTAGCTTACGCTGAGTCTGAGGATACTCAGTCGATCCAGCTTACTGAGGATATTTTGCTCGAAAGGAAGTAATGATGCCAGCGTATCAAGTTCGGCATTTAATCGCTCTCGATGCCGCTTGCTGGGATTCGACTTTGTTACCCCGTCTTTCTGTGGTGGTTTTAAGCTGCAATGAGACAAATACATCCTTATGTAATATGTATATAAATTTTGATAAAGTGAAAGAAAAGAGAGAGCGAGAGAAATTAGGTATTTTAGAGACATTTTCTTTGACAAATGTTATATGTTAAAAATAGAAAAGATTTTGGAGATTAAATAAATAACAATATACTTGGAATAATCTTGTATTAGTCTTTAACTAAAGTTTTAAAGCTTATAATTAGTCAAAAATTATTTAAAGATCTCTTCAAGTGTATATTGCATAAATAACTTAAATTGACAATGTATTAAAAATCGAAGTGCTCATTTCGGAGCAAAAGAACTTAGAACTGCAGAGTGAAGAAAACAACTAAAAAAGATCGACTTCGAATATACTTCTGTAAAGTATAATCAGTTTTCACGAGAAATGCCGTTCAGCGGAGATTGCAAATAAAAATGCAGCGGAGCGCCGCTCTAAGTGTCCAGAAGTTGCAGCTCGTTGCAGCCTGCTAAAAATAAAGCTGTTGCAACGCTCGGCAATCAACGATCTTGCTGGTCCGTGGCGATGAGGGGTTCAATAACCAGCGGGCTTTTGTTCCGAGTTCCATGACTAGGGGATTAACTTTAATAATCAATTCGCGGAGGAACGCGGCGGCACGCCGACCGTTATGTGTATACGCGGATTTACATTTTACTCTTCATTACTGGAATCAGCGTGCGCGCTTCGCGAATCGTTAACAACAGGCGGGCCGTGTCCCGCGGGATTTCGATAATTAAAAGTTGCCGGTGTGCCAGCCGGACTGATTGACACCCTGCCGACACGTATGCGCCTTTGACTTCGCCAATTCGGAGTGTCTTTAGGCGAAGAGGGTGTCTTAACGCATGCCAGGCTCGTAACTTGAAGTATTTACGCCGCGCCGGCAAGCGGGGCCATTCGATTCGGTGTAAGTTGTGCGAGTTATTTAGTAGTTATGACAGTGGTAACTGACAGGTACGGCTACCACATGATGGCCCGATTAGCCAACGTTGACGTAAACATTTTATAGAAATATATAATTCGTCAAATATCGCGCTTGAGAAGCAAACTATATTGATCTTCAAAAGTATAAGAATGTTATCTTTTCTTGTTTGCAAGAGGAATAAATTTATACAACGCAAGATACATGAGAAGTTATTTATCGTGAGCAAAGTTAGATTATTTTTTATTTATGAGATATTTCGTTAATTAACAAAACGACCTTTTAGAATTTAAAGTGTTAAAAAGTTTCAAATCTTATAACTTTTTAAAATACGCATACTAATGGGAAAAATGGGGAGAAGTGATGCCGCAATTTGAAAAATTAATATGCAAACTTCATTTTTAAGCAACGCGCTGTCTGCTTAATTAAAACGCTCGCTATGAATATGGAAGCCATTGGCGTGCATCGTAACAGTTAACATGACATGGAATCTCATCACAATGAAATGCTTACGAAATTAACATTGCAACTCGGAGAGCACACTCCAGAGTTAACAATAATGTGTGACTTTAATACACAGAAGATATTGTATATCAGAACCCAAATCCTCAATTGTAAAAATTTTACGTCCAAAGTTAAATGCCTTATTGGAAGTTGTAATCTTAATTAAGCCGTAAAAAACGAAGTCGCGAATCCATGTGATGATTCTCCCTATAAAAACGTAGGGCACTCTATAATTTTAAGTTCCTTTGTTCCAAAACAAAAGTTTCGATTTTTATTTTCGGTCACGAATATTTTCTTTTCTTTTTTAGCCGCATGACCCAATACTCTCGCTACGCTTAATGCACCGTAAGTCACATCGTTAACGACGTGACTTTTGTGGATTCTCCGACGGCGCCATTGACTATCCATGGAATTAATATGTAAAATCAAATTTTACGCATCTGGCTCCGAACTGTTTGTTTAATTGAAGCGCTCGCCATGGGAAACGGCGACCATGACGTTACGAGACGAGTATGGAATACTCTCGAATACCCCGTCAAAGACACCGCGCTGCCGCGCGATGGCCATTCTCGCGCAGGCCTATACTTAGGAATAATTATTATTCTTACACGGTATATACATATATTTAACAGCCTTTGTACGGCCTTTGCGCGGCCTTTACTTGCGCTGCCCCCAAGGAGCTCGCCAAGGCTGCGCAAAAAAAATAAAAAGAAAACGAAATGGACACGTCGGAATGGTTCGCGGGCAGGACCAGTTCTTATCGCGGGTTATTAAGAAAATAGTGTTAATGAGATGTCACTGTGAGCTCTGCCGCTCCTAGAGACGCCTTGAGACTGACGTCTCTTGTTTCCCGACTTTTGCATCCATGTATCTTATGTTACGCTATACATTCTGCTCGCGAGAGAAGTCCAGTGTATAAGTAAATACAAAAACATGTTATGAGAAAATTTCGAATTCCAGAAATTATTTTTAGTAAAATTATTAATAATTAATTTATTTATTTATTTAAAAAAGGATTTTAAAACGTATAAGTTTTATATCTATTTCAGATATTAGGTTTGATAAACATACATATACCTACGTATAATTCTCGCAATAACAAATAATTTTATAAAAATATAATTTTTCTTTATATTACGTTATTTTCACGTTTTTGTAACATTTTTATACATTTTTTACCGTTAAATTTTAAATAGATAGAATCTTTAAAAAGCGTAATAATTTCAATAATGACGCTATAAACTTCACTGTAAAAAAGAATATATTATAATATTAAGATATTAGAGAATAACGAGGTGTTGATACTCAAATTGATCATTTAACCATATGTAAGCAGTATATCGTCAACGTATACGATATTAAATCGCCCGCGATCAGTATAGATCGCCTCAAGTAGAGAAATTATCTTATACCCTAACAGACTCTAACAGGTCGAGAAAATACCGAGAATTTCTTTTTATTCCTCGAAAGAGACATACATTTGATATCAAGATGGACTCGTCAAAAATAAGTTCTATTCATAAATTCATTGAGAATTTTTAATTATAGCTTGAAAATAAATGTAGTTTTATTGCATGATTAAGTAAGTGTTATTAATATTTAGAATTTTATAATAGCATTGGCTGAAAGAAATTCAGAATAAATTCTATAAATTTCAATATTTTATAATTTTATAACCATATCAATACCCCATTCCTCTTATTCTATGCTCTAATATCTGTGCTTGAAAGAGCAGTTCCGAAGCCGCCTGTAAGTTCATTTTTAGAAGCATGTGGGTCCAATGGACCCGACGAAGGGGACGTAGGGTTAACACCGGACCTACGCAGCCGTGGTGCCGCGCCTGCCCCGTTCACGGGACCAGTAATTAGCTTTGTTTTATCGAGGAGGAGGAGGAGGAGGAGGAGGATGGTGAGGAGGGTGAGGAGGTAGGAAAATGAACGTCCGGTGTGAAACACTAATAGCATTCGAATAGGATTATTCCTCGCGGACCTCCGTCACTCCTCATCCCGGATAATGGATTTGGTGTCGTCTAATAATTAATAGAGTGCTTCTTGGCGCGGCCGCTTGTCGCGCGGTATATGGCCGACAATCCCATTCATCACGCTTTCTAACCCCTAAGCATTTTAATTAACATCGCTTTTTCAGGGCGTACGCTGCGCTTACCATTTTCGAAGATTCGCGGCTTCGAGGATAATAATAGTATTTTTATTCTCCAAAAATTACATTTTGTGAATCATCGGTTAAAGAATATTGTAAGATACATGAAAAATTGTGATTCTTTGTTAATTAAAATATAATTTCTTTCACAAATTTAATTTCTGAATCTCATTACCTATATAACTGAAAATTAGGAATTAGAAAGAAAAGCGACGCGGAATTCTTAACCAATTTTAATTTTGAATTATATAAGTAATACAAAATGGCTATTATGTTATGCTATTCTTCGGGCACCAAGAAATAATCGTTTACTCCGTTATACTTTTATAAACAATAAAAAGACTAAACAAAATAAATTTATACACATATTTTTACGTATTATCTGTATGCAGATTTAGCTAATTAGATGCAAGCGTTCTAATTGCATCATTAGTGTCGAGATTATTCAAGATTATCGAAGTGACATGAAAGTACCTAACGCGACTCGACCAGTCTTGCATAACGCAAAGCTTATACTTACGCATGTATACATTCTATAGAAAGCGTTTATAAAAGTGAAAAATCGTGCGAACTTATAACTGCGTATGGTATAACCATGGACGTACCATAACCGTGTGTACGATCTTCAGAATAGCCACCTCAGAAATACAAACGAGGTCTGACGCTATGCCATTATCTGTAGGTGCACGGTAACTATACCTCAATGACAGATGGATAAAAAAATTATAGATCCGAAGGAACACTGCGACACGCGTCCTGCCTGAAGAATACACGCCGTTATGCAATTGATCGCTTATTCAGTTACTTAAGAAAAAAATGCCGTTTACACAGATTATTATAATTAATTAAGCTACCGCGAAATCCAGTCCGGACCGTGAATGGCATTTTCTCTCATTAATTGTATATCTAAATCAACCCTGTTTCACTTATTATTGATATTTATTCATCGTTGCTGTTTGCAGCAGAAATTTGTTCTACGTTTCGTACTTGCTAACTTATATCGAGAACGGAGTAAATCCACCCCTTTGAAACATGAATTTCGATTCGGTGTATCATTTTATTTTCATACGTATACCTCACGCGAGTGAAGTGAACGCTTCAACGGGACGGATCCGAACAAAACTTGAAGTTCGGTCGTTGCATTTAGCGCCAGACACGTGGCATGAAACGTATAAGAGAATAACGGCTCGATTATTTCATCTTGAGCGCTTATCGATTATTTCGATCGAGCTGTCGAGGTGACGCATGATTTTGACCAGGCCAGAGGTAGGCCAGGTGATAACGTGTCAAGTCCTCGCGCGTCCCCCCCCCTCCCGATAATCCACGCGCATAATGCATTTGGAGCATTAGACCAGTTGCGTAGATGCGTATCGACTCCGCGAACCGTGACACTGTAACGCACTCGAAACATACTGTGTATACTTCAGACTCCGCTTAATGGCAGGGCAATGTTGCCGCGGTCGTTAAGGGAAAGGTCTCCCGGCAATTTTCATCCTGGATCACCGCCAGGGTAATTTTCAATGACGTTTTCCTGGAGAGACAGGTTCACCGACTTTTCGAAGAAAATCGCGCGAGGGACTTCGTGCCGGCAAAAACGCATTCCAGTGTTATATTCGAACTGAATGCGTTTTTTTTTTGCGAATCCAAGAGGAAAAGCGAATGTCGTGAAAAGCAATGCAAGTTATATTTGATCAACATAATTAGAGATTTATTTAAAATTCTCCATATTTTTAAGGCGTTATTATTTATTTATATTTGCATTAAAATTTTTCACGATTTAAATAGACTTGATGGTTTCGATTTGTCATTGTAATTTACGTAAAATTAAATTAAAATCTTTGATAAAAAAATAATGCGTATATATAATAATTAGATAAAAATAAGCTAGATGATAATTTTCCTGAGTATTTGCAAGTGCCAAAAAACGTAATGAGTGCCCGATTGTTCGATTAGGAATTATAAATTAGTCGCATTCTCTCGTCGACTAATTCCGTAAACGACTGACTGATTAGAATTAAATAACATGAGTTACAAGGTGGCGCGTTCAGACGGTCGGAAGCTCTCACCGCACGCCATCCTCGAATCCATCAGGCGGGTAAATCCCAGTCAAGGTTGCCTCGGTGCTCGCATTAAAGCCTGTTTTGTGCACTGCCATCCTCTGTGCGCGCGCCCGCGCGCGCGCGAAAAGCGGAAGACGAGTGGACAAAGAATGGCCGATGACTCGGGACTATGATAGGTTGATATAATCTTTTAAAGAGACCAAATAAAATCACGCGGAGAGAACAATCGAGAGAAAAAAAGATGTCAGCTGCACTGAGAGGAAATATTTAGAAAACTCTCTATAAAATTTCTCATTTATTTAATTTTTCTATCGCCGAAATTTAAACACCTGTACAGAAAGATTGAAGAAAAAAACAAAACTTATTCTTGACATTTTAAAATAAGTAGATAATCACGTTATGTACACTTATTCTTCTCTCTTCTATCTATTTATCTCTTTTACTTTCATTAGTTGATCTCTTAATCTATTGAACTATCTTTTCGTATACCTAATTTTTCAATTATCCTCGTATATATATCTCTTCGAGATATATTCAATACATGTTACAGTCACAATGATGTAGTATTATTAGCTGCATTTGCTTATGTGTATTCGCCGACGCTATTCCACGCCGAGGGCAAGAACGAGGGGTTGGTCGTTGGAACGAAACCAGGAGATGCGCAGGCGCTATCGAGGGTGGGTCCACTATGGATTTTCGAGGGTAGATACACCGCCGGTCGAGTTCCGGGGTGGCAGACAGCATGGGGTAGCAATGGAAGCTCCCACCACCACGGGAGGGATGGTCACCCCGATAGCCGCGTACGCGAGGGTGATATATACCCCTCAAAGAGAGCGCGAGAAGGGTGGAGGGAAAAAGCCTACCTGCGGGAGTGCTCGGCTTCGACCTTGGACCGATCCCTTCTCACGCGAGAGAGAGGCGATGGCAGCTAAAATGGAGCACGTTGTGTCTGTCGTTGCCGAAAGATGGATTGTAAATAGAATAGCGCGTTCGCGGCTAGTTGGCCTGTATACCCTGTATACGATTAGTGCATCGAGTACTTAATTTAGGCGAGAGAAAAAAAGGCGCTCTGTCATTGAGATAATCACATATAGTCTACCAATGAATAATAGACGAGGCCTCGAATGACGCACATAAGAATTGTATTATTATAGTTTTCCAAGGGAAAGTAATGCTATAATAGGTTTTATTATAATTTGTATATATAGTTTTAAGCTATAATGTAGTAAATTGTTGGAATTATAATAGTTATTCCTTGATGATATCGTCATCTTCGAAACATTTTATGTAAAGTTAATAGTATTCTAGGGCTCAAATCATGATTAAATATTTTATCGATATTATAATCTTAAATTAGCATACGGACGAAAAGAGCAAGAAGCTCTTCGCGTGTGTGTTTATTGATTAATCTAAAATAAATTATGCATGCTGAAATGTCTCCATCGCAGTTAATTACATTTTACGCGTCACCGGCTTTTCGTATTCCGTGAGAGAGACGGAGAACCGATTTTATCGAATCAGATCCCGCGGGACGATATCGTTAGGTATCGGTCACGTGGCCGAAAAATTATGACTTGCTTTACCGTGGATAATGGCTCAGGTGCTTTTCAGGCGTCCGTTCGCGATAATTACATTTTAATGGAAAAGTGAAAATTTCGTTCCACCGGAAGTGACACGCGCCGCCGACTGTCCCCATCGTCTAAAAAAAATATCCGATTGCATATTCACGTAATAATAAATAGGGCCTCAGAAGTTATCGTATGCATTCCAACTTCAAAATGTATTTTTATTCACATTTTTACTATTAGATATGTCAATTCTTTACAAAAAAAATCAAAAGGCAAAGCTATTACACAATATTGATCCTGATGGCGATAAGTACTAAATAATGCCTCAGGTAATAAGTTTCCTATTATTTTTTTCGAATTTATTTCTCCAGAACAAATTTTTATAGAAAAATTGTATATAGATATTTATTGATGTTAAATTTTCGTGTCGTTACTTGTGTCGTTCCACCGGAGCGACAAATCGCGAGTGAGTACCTATTCCTTGTCTAAAACTGTCGTAAAAGCGAGCGACACGCGTGAATACCGTAACACAATTGTCGCGGCCTATTACGACAGCCATTTAACGGTCCGTAACTGACAGATCCAACGCGATGAGACGGGGCATTGAATCTAATAAGCGACTATCTCCAGCGCGATCTGGAGGCCGGTAACAATACGTTGAATATACACAGCTGCATCCGTTTACCCGGTTCGGAAAGATTCTCCCAGCGTTCAACTATGCCGCGTTGAACCCGTTTAAGAAAAACACTGCACATTACGGTAAAAACGCTTAACCCCGCTGGAAAATAAAAATTACGAGCAACCGCTATAAATTACCGCTGCCATGTAAGTATCCTTCATCACGCCACAGGGGGCAAAAGAATGTCGAAAAAAACATATCCTCGTTATCATATCGCGATGTGCTATCTGCGAGCAAAGTTGACATTAATCCTGTATTAAAAATCAATTATATGCAAATAAAGTACACCTTATTATTTGAACATACTAATATAGACATTATTTTTCGAAATTTCACATTTCTCTTATAAATATGAATACTATTTCTGTAACAATTATGCGAAAATTCAAATAAAATATATAAATATTAAATATAATAGTTTCATCGCACGATATATCCAAAAAAGCTGTCTATTATATTCATGTTAATTTATAAATTAATTCGAGGATTTCAAAAAGTGTAAAAACTAACTCCTGAAAATTCACGCGTTATTATTATTTTTCTCTGGAAAACTGTTTACTTCCTTCCTTACTTCACACAAATAAGGTAAGGCTACTTAAGAGTTTCTCGCGTTTCGCGAATAAAAAGAGTAGGCACGTATAACTAACTATGTGAGAGAGAGGATGGGCCTGCTAATGAGTAACGAGTACTCTTAATAAATTGCGAAAATTGCTATTTACCTAGCTCCGCAAAATCATTTCTCGCGGGTCAACCATGCGTGGTGCGTGAAAACGCATTCCACGTATCGTTAGCAGCGCAGATCCCGTTTCCAGTCCACATAACGCAAATTATTCCGCGGAGGTTTATTTCACGCGTATACATTTCATCGCGAAAAATTCGCAAACTCCGAAATTAATAACGTCATAAGTATCCATTTGCCGGCATTCTAATTGCAGGCGAAACATTATTGCGCGATGAAAAATTACTCGTTGCCGAGGCAGATAATTGCTCGAAAATATCATACAAATTAACACAATATAAATTTAAAATATTAACCGATCATAATTCGTTTATACATAAAATGACCGTCAAATATTTTTAATAATAGAAATACTGTCTGTCAGATGCGCTCGTTTTTCAATTTTCATGCATATTTCAATAAATTCAAGTTATAAGATTATTCAAAACGGAATTAATATTGCATTTCTGTCTTATCACACGTCACACAATCATCCATCTTGCGAACAGCGCTCGACTTGGCCAAAACAGGTTGTGTAACATCGTCGGGGAGATCACCGGTCACATCTCCGTCCGCTCAGCCGGCGCAATTAATTTCGCACAACCGCGGCGATTATAATAATTAACTTTTAGGAAGCGGAGGAGAAGTTCTTCCGCGACGCTCTGGTTCGGGACGGCTCTTCCGGCGGCGCTTACCACGTATAATAGCATGCAACATCTATACGTCTTCCTATACGTGCTAACGTGTCTAATGCGGCGCACGTGTAACGAGAGAACGAGATACTTTACGCTCCCGTTAATATCACGCGCGCCCGGGAATATCGCGTATAATATGCCGATTATGCCACGGATCGTACGCCATTATATGTGAGGCGCGGGTTGTTGGTCGCGCTGGAGAAGATCCTGCCGATTAAGCCTTAATAGGATATAAAATTCTACGTTCCTGATGCAAATGAAGATCAATCCTGCATGAAGTCGACTCGCTATTTGTATACTTATGTCTAATCTAAGATACTAATTGTAAGATATTCAACATTTTCTTCCTCGTTGTCTTTACTTCCTGCGATTTACTGCAGATATTGACTATGGTTGTTGCGATCATAATTTTTATAGTAATCTCGTTTATTTTAAAAAGATAATAGTAATATTTTCAAATATCTTTTACAGCAGTTTAAAATAAATAATTACGAAAATAAAGTAACAATGATAATTCATCGTAATTCTCATAATCATCTTTTCTGGGACTCTAAAGGGTGTATAAAACTATTCAGTGTATAAATTCAACTGTTTTTTTTTTTCAATTTAACTGCCATCGCTTTTCTTTGGGGGATAAATACGGAGAGACAAACATTGAAAATATTTTACATTGTGCCAACAAATATGTATATAACTATGCACTAAAGTAGATGTCAAATTTTTATTTATACCGCCATCCCGACCAAAGTTCCGCTCTCCATTGCGGAGAAAAAGACGCGCTGCGTCGCGACGTCCGAGCCTCCCCTCATCCTAATGCGGCAGCCTTATGCGGCATCGTGGGTTGCGCGCCTGCGATGCGCGTGCGATCTCTCGCACGACGCTATGTAGAGCGCGTAACTAGCGTGACAAACGGAATTATTATGCCAGCGCTAGCGCGTTATCGGGATGATGCGATTCCGCGGTGCCGGAACTAATTGAGTATATATAGGAGCCGCGACATTCTATCGTGGGGCATCGCACTTCGGGGTGATCGACGCGCGAATTTGGAGCGACGCGACGCGACGCCGCGGGTCGGGCTGTCCATCGAGAATTTTATTGCTTTCGATAAATATAACGTTAATTGAGATCTCTGGGAAACGCAATTGAGAAGAATTTATCCAAACAACCAATGTAGAGCATATCAAGAAATTTAATAATTTAGATAGGAACTCGATACCTGCATCCATTTAACGACTCCGTGATCAATTTGCGACTGGTTTTTCTCTAAAAAAATATGCCCATATAGTTTTTGAATTAAATAAAATATATTTAATTAAATTGAATATGTTCTACAATTTAAGATTATATAAATGCGCGATTTAACGATGTAAATTCCTCGTATTTGCAAATTACGGGATCAGTGATCATCCATTAAACGTTATCGATGCAAAGCCACTTGAGAAATTATTCCGGTCTGAACATGATTTTCAGGGGTACGAACCGTCCATACATCAACTCGTTATCCGCTTCTCGTTATCCGTCGCATTTGGCATTAAATTACACCGCATCAATTTACGACAAGCGGCAAAAACGTTCGCATCGCTCTCGCACATTTTTCGAGAGTAATTCGCTCATTTCTCGCTCGATAAGGAAACGTTTCGTTTAAAAGGATATGTTCTTTTCAAGAGACATATTCAACGCCAAGAGCACTGATTAGTAAATAATTAACAATTTTAAATAATTTGAAATATAATAGAAAGAAAGAAAAAACGTAGTGCGTAATTTATGACGTATAGCAAGGAGATAGATATTGTACAATCAAATTCAAACCATTATTTTAAATAAAGTGCGAATATAAATTAAAGCAATATATTTATTTTTATATAATAGAGCGTTCAAAAATCTTTACTTATTTTTAAAATAAATACCTTTACTGATATACGATATAAAAGATTATATGCAATAATTATGCACATCCTTAATATATATATATATATATATATATATATATATATATTGTATACAGGGTGTTCCCGGGTTAAAAAAAACTTGAAATATGAATTTAGGATCTCAAAACGAGAACTATTTCGAAATTATTAATTCCTAATTCTGTAATTTCAGAAGTCAATGTCTCTTGAACGAAACGTTTGCGACCTCCAGAGCGGGAAATTTTTCTTGTTTCGAGATTCTAAATTCATATTTCTTTGGCCGTTTAACCCAGGAACACCCTGTATAACAGCATCCTTTCCCGGGGGAAGAGAGCACACGATAATTTCGCAACATTTCAAGCACCACAAATCGAAACGAACATTTTTGCGCATCGCAAATTTTTCGTAATTATTCAACTCGGTATAGACATTGCCATTCACAATGTTTCGAGCATTCGTGCGCGTGCGTGCGTGCGTGCATGCGTGTGTGCGTGGTAGAACACAAAATACAGCCTGACGCATACGAAAGTTTCGTGCCGACCGCCGGCTGCAATTGCATTCTCGACGCGCTGGACAGCTCGTATTGTTTGACGTCGCGGCTGAAAACCACTAATTCGGGTGTTTCGGGCATTCGGCCGGCATTCGGCGCAGCATATGGCCGATTGTTCGGCACAGGATGTCGAAAGTTGTTCCGCTGCCAAAGTCACTTTCTTTCCTTCTGGCCAATACTTACGAAACTCCACGTCCAACTGGAAGTCCGATACGTTTCCGTTGCGCTTTTTTCTTTTTTTTTTAGACGTGACGGCGACGAAAGAATAGACGGGTCACCGCGTCTGCTGTATGCTTCGGCACGGTTTTATGCGCGAGAAAACGTATGCAAAATGGATCTTGCGTCGTAAAATTGTCATAAAAATCCCCATTGTAAGTAAAATAAATAAAGAAGTTTAAATCAAGAATAATGCGTGACAGTGAATTATAATTATTGATTTCAATGATTAATTAATAAAACACTAAAATACGTAAATCAGACGTTATTTCACGTCTTAAGTATACGCACATTGCACCTTGCAAAATAAAAAGTCGGTAGAAAAGCTACGTGACGATCACGGTCGGATGTGGAGGGACAAAAAAAGACGATTTCCGGTATATCTTTCCTCCGCAATTCTCGTGATCAATCACATTCGAGTTACGGCGCTTTCGTAAGAAAAAAGGGCGTAGTAGACGAGCGATAGGTGAGAGAAAAAAAATGGGAAAGGCTACTGGATACTCTCTCTTGATAGGGTAACGGTAGGATAAATTAAAGTCAGATTAGGGCAGCTTCAGAACACGGCCGTGCGCCTACCTGGAGCACACTTAAAAAGTCATTAGCAGATATTGGGCTGTGCCCATTTCTCCCACACTCTCTGTGTTCGGAAACTATACGAGGTTTGTAATTCTCCCCGTGTGCGCTTCTTCATAAAAATCAAAAATATTATTCCCGCGGAAGAGAGAAAGCGAAATAATCCGATATTTATCGATTGTCAGTACTTGTATCTATATATTTTCTACATCTTTTTCTACTTGATATAAAATTCTAGCGACGTTTGTATTATAGCTGTGTAACTTATTGTTAGTTTGAGTTCAAATTATTTCGACAATTTTCCATCAATTTTCTAAAAAAAAAATTACTGATTTATAAAATACCAAACACAAAAATTACATGCATAAAGCAATCGAGATGCAAGAAGTTCATTAAACTGCCCGCTTTCTCACGACACGCCGGCCGGGGAGAAGAGGTTGAAGATCGCTGAAACGGTGCCTCCCTTGCATTTAGATGCAGTTCACGAGTCCGTTCGTTAGATACCACTGATTTAAATTCCGCGATGGCAGCTATTGAAAAGACGAGTGATCCCGAGAAGGGCTTGGTAACCGTTGAAGAGCACCCGAATACCTGAATACATTACTCGATGGAATGCTAATTGCAAGACATTTATTACGCTTATATACGTTAATCACCGGATCCCCAATTTCACGTAAATCTTTTTTTTTTCTCGGGTATACATTTACAGATATATATAATTGGTCAATTATATATAATTATAATTAATAAGTTTCTGAGATCAACTATATGCATATTGACAATAATAACATGCTAATAAAATCGTCTCTGGTACAAACCAGTAATGGATTTAGAGCAAGAATTCTATTCGACAGGACATTTCGGACATTTCTTTTCTAGAGATATTTCGAACATTAGAGATAGAAAACAATCTATGTTACGTTTAAAGTCAGCATAGTGATTTAGAATTGTTTGCTAATAATTGCGCTTTTTTAAGACGCAAGTAGTTGTAAATTCACAGATCGTTTTAAACGTCTCTGTACTGTTAATCACAGCTTTATGCGATCGCTTAGATACGACAGCTTATCGATAAATCCACCATCGGGACGCGAAAGCTGCAGCGTGCCGATTTAAGCGGCAGCTAGCGGCGAGTTGATTATTGCAGAAATCGAAGATATCACGGCGTGGAGATCGGTGCTCAATTCCGTACAATTAACGAATCCGTGAGGCCTCTCTCGCTGAACATCCCACGCCTTCTGGCTTTGTTTACGATGCCTACACCGGCGACGTTCCCTCTTCTGATCTCTATCGGCTATTTCTCGCCACGCCACGACACCACGATTTTGCACGGATTTCCGCCAATACGATTTCGCCGCCACAAACGTGCGACAGCATATAATGTGGAAGTTGTAATTTAATATAAAATGCAATTTTATTAAATTGCATATTAATTATTATCGCGGCGCTGCGACGCTCGTTGCTACGTAAAAATTATAAAGGAAACAATAGTCTCTCACGTAATAATTTCTCAACAGTAATCGCTTTGGAATCGTTCTATTATAGAAACTCTCGGAGTAAAAATGCACCATATTTACACGGGTGCTCATTTATATCTTATTTTTAAATCATATATAGCCATAATCGACTGTAATTTTTGTTGTATCGCTTTAAAAGAAAGAACGGATTCCAGATAAAATAATTGGCATTGTACATTCGTATAATAGCCAAAGCGAATTAAATAATTTCACATGAAAAATTAAACTATTTAAAATTGAAATAAAGTGCTAAACTTGAAGCTTGTTAGATATAATTACACGTTCTAATTATTTTGATATCAAAAACGCACCTATTACTTAGAAAATCATTAATTCAATGGGTGTTCGTCAAACTTTCTTTTCCGGCAAATTGGTAGAAAGCCTCTTCTGATTCGTTTAACATCACTGCATTCGCATCTAATTTGGAGAAATATGAAGTCAACAATATGAAATATCGTTCACGCAAAATAAAACATTTGGTTTTAAGAATCCAATTTTCTAAGAACACTTGCATACATTAAAATAGTTTTCGTTGTTACCTACATTCAACACGCTGCCGCGCTGTAGCAAGTATACATTCATATTTTAAAGGAAGCGAAAGAAAAAAAATCCTAAAAAATACAAAGGACGAATATATGCATTTGCAAATATTCTACAGATATGCGTATAAGTATATAATATACGCATCAATCTATGCAAATCGATATGCGAGATGCTAAATCTATAACAGACGGCGAATTTATTCACCGGCGCGCGGCGTCTAAAAGAAAAAGAAGAAGCTCAACGGTAAAAATTGATGGATTTCTCGAAACCGATAAATCTGTCGCGCGGATCTCCAATCAAATAGGGCGCACGAATCGACTTTGTTACTTCTTCTTAGAATAGATAGTCTTCGTGTTTGCAGTGAACAGTTAATGATTTTTTTCTAAATTTCCTATCGCCGGTAAAATCTTCATTAAAATCTGATCACTTCAACGTGCATGGCTCAAAAACAAAAATTACGCTGTTTCGACGATCGAAACTTACACTCAACTAGCTAGTTAATCATAACGATTTAAATTGTTTGGATTCGTATTGTTTCTAGTATAATTAGTAAAATCATTTTTTACCGCCAACATAATCCCTGCATTAATTTTAAAGTATATAAAAAAAACTGGCACAAATTTACGAAGATTTTTTTAATCTCTTTTTCTTATTTAAAAAATGATTAATTTTCTTTCATAAAAGTTTTTAAAATAAGTTATATCTGTATTATTATGACATCGCATATAGGAATTAACATTGTTGTAACAATGATATAATGAAATTATGAAAAAAAACCGTCATGATTGAAGCGCAAGCTCATTCATGCAAATATTAATAATAGTAATTAAAATTTATAACATTTAAATTGCGTTTATGATAAAGAACTAAAAGAAACACAAGCTAAACGGTTTCTTTCACTCACAAGCAATTTGAATGAAAATTCCTCGTTGCACTATCACGTTACATGGTGCAGCGTTACCTTAGCAAATCCGTTCCAGCAGGTTTCCTTCTTCTTCTTTTATTCCCTCTCCTTTTCTCGTGTGATCACACGACGGTATACCGAATTTCGAATTTCGATCGGGAGAATTTATGGCGACACGTTCGATCGCGAGCGGGGTTAGCGCCTAGTAGCTCTATCCGTGGATTCGGTTCGGAGAGAAAGAGAGAGAGAGAGAGAGAGAGAGAGAGAGAGAGAGAGAGAGAGAGAGAGAGAGAGAGAGAGAGAGAGAGAGAGAGAGAGAGAGAGAGAGAGAGAAGACGAAAGAGCGCAGTTCTGCACCCATCGGGTTTTTCGGCAGTCAGAAGATTTGTGGAGCCCGCGTTCGAGACGATTTAGATGTTCATTTAATTTAGTCCTCGGCCCGCAGTCGGCCACCGTGGGCCAGGCGGGACCGGGATGCGCGCGCGCTGCCATTAAGGGCACCGTGGATAAAACGAGCACCGCGATGTAATTTATATACACGTGTTCATGTTTCATTAAAATAATGTATCGGCTGGTCGCAGCCACGGCATTAATTCGTGCCCCGGCGCGCTCGGTAATTATTAAATCACTTATATATTGGCCCCGCGGTGCCAGGGAATTTTTCGCGTGTCTACGAGCTCGCTTCTCGCTCAGCTTCGCTTCCATTAACATTAATTTATTGTTAAGTTAAGATTTAACCGATTCAGGGTCTCCACGTATATGTATATATATCATGAGTCCAATCTTTAACAAACCTCCAATCAACACATTGTTTGTTTAATTTGTAATATTATATTTAACTTTATTAAATAAAAATTAGTTGTCCGCTTTCGATATTATTATTTATAGAAATTAGACTTGATGTAATTAAAGAATCCGTAGAGATAAACGTTCATCAAAATCTTACACACTGACACCTAAAGTTGCCTGGTTACTGCAAGTAACGGTAAAGTAAGATACGCGCAAGATAAGTGAAGTCGAGAGGTTAAGAGGTGGCCGAGTTGTTAAATCTATACGCTACTACATTAAATTGTTTCACGCATTTGTTACGCAGTGCTCGCCGCGGGAATTCATTTCCGCAGGCTGCAAAAAAAGAGAGGAGATACAAACATCGGGGTTAAGTCGACTCCGTCTTCCTTTATAATCACGCGGAATAATTACTTCGGATGATATATAATTCATCGTACACACGTGATTTATTACGCATCACAGCTCTTTAATCACCATGCAGTACTTAGCACTGAACCAACGGTTGTCCCCCAAATAAAACGCACACGATAAAGGTGTTAATCTCCTAGGATTATCGAAGAATTTCCTATAACTGTAATTGTATACCTTATATATACAATATAAATCGCATTTCAATCTTTGCGGTATAAAATGGTATAAAATGACTCGAACGTGAGTTTTCCTTACGTCTTATTTTTGATATTTTTTTACATTTCGTCAAATAATAGCTTTTTTACGGAGGACTCTGATATTGTAAATTGACAGTTTCGAGATAAAAGTTAGATTAATGCCTGAAGATGTTGATGACATTTTAAATAACTGAAAATGCTATCATTTTAACAATGCGCGATTGTCATGCGTATCATCAATGATTATTAGAGTCAATGGTCTGTAAATTGATATATGTACCTACGCGGTTTATTATCGAGTATCCACCACGGCTGAAAATGAGCCAACCGTGTGGTCACATCATATACATTTCAATAAGTACGAGAAACGGTCGCGCGGCGGTTATGATTCAGAAAGTGGTGTCGTTAATCAAGCAATCCCTAGAAATCAACAGGTGCAAGTGGAGCACACCGGAATTCGAGCACAGATGCGGCATATGTATGACAATCACCAACTTGCACCGCACTCTGCATTCGGGCAAACCGCGAGAATATCTCGTTTCGAGTGATCGAAATGTATATACGGATAAAAAGAAATACATGTCTAATAAGCTTTATTTATTCCCAAATGATAAGAATAATTCAAATCAATTTGCACCTATAAAAACCAATTAGATAATTTCTAATTTGAGGCCATGTAAAATATCTCTTTAATATCTCAATAAGATTAACGTTATAAAGAATGATTTTATATTAAAGAATGATATAATTTCTTTTTATAACAAAGATAATCAAATATAAATAATTTTTTCGTTAAGACTGATTTAAAAAAGATTTTGCACACAAATAAATAATAAACCCTAATTATTCAATTATTTTAATTCAAAGACTTAATGATGAATATATATAAAAATTAAAGGAAAAATGAGAGATCTAATTAGATTTCGTCTGGAAAAAGTATCCCAATCACAAATACGCCTTTTCCCGAACGTTCCGTGTGATAATATCATCAGAAAAATAAATTATAGCAAATGTAAGCTATGTGCAACTATATTTCTTAGTTACACATTTCGTATATGCTATAAAACACAAATAAACAAAAATTTATTTGTTCCTTTATATGCTTGAATCTGTGCTATTTGTATATCAAACAAGTTATGCAGTTATTCTCGTATATTAAATCACACGCGGCGATTAGCACGGGACTCGTTTACTCATATATGAGAGAAGTAGAATTAGGTGAATCCACGCAAACCGGTTCGTGGTTTCACCGCCGAGCGTATTACCCATCTTTTGCTTATTGAATTACGAATAGTGGTTCTATATCGGCGTAATTACTAACCGCGAGTCTTGTTAAGTATGCCATTAATGATAGTCGAGAAGCCATATATGTAAATATGACATTTGTTTAATTAATTATCAGCCGATATGATCTAATTATAACGCAATCATTGATAGGGATAAGCATTACTTTCCATTAATTAAGTAATTTATCATCGCGCGTTCTAATCGGGGATCGCGAAATATATCACACAAAATAAAATAATAAAACTTGAGGATATCGGTTTTTGATGATTTGTTCTATTATTTTTCAATCAAGATGCAATCGTCACATTTTGAATCTTTCAAAAAGTTGTGGAGATTATATATT
The DNA here is from genome assembly GCF_030848805.1 of Temnothorax longispinosus. NCBI lineage: Eukaryota > Metazoa > Arthropoda > Insecta > Hymenoptera > Formicidae > Temnothorax > Temnothorax longispinosus. The sequence goes on along the minus strand of NC_092364.1, from coordinate 7,057,253 downwards.
CTTGTAGAGCAATTTATAGATATTCAGAATTAGAAATATTTAATTAAACACAATTCTTTGATAAATAAAAAAAAACACAAGTCCCAGTGTAGTTTTTGTATATACATTTCAAATTTTTATCATTTTTAATTTTCGTAATTTTATTAGGGTAACTCCGGTATTTACGCCGCGCGAGGATTTACGCCGCAGAAGTCAGAAAAAATAAAAGGAATAGAGATATATATACTTGCTCGCAATCACACTGTTATTTGCCTTTATTATTAGTATAGCCATATTAGTATTGTGTTGTAATTTTAGTTCTTTACTGTTAATATTAACGAAACCGTTGTGAGTTGACTCGATTTCTCACCGTAGTAAGTAGCGCGATCATATTACGACCTACGTAAAATAATTACTGTATAGGGAATGTATAAAAGGTTTAATGGTTATTTCATGACACATAAGTGTAGAGAGATAGTAAAGAATGGAATACAACAAAATATAAGTGCATAGCTCTTATATTCTTTGTTTAGGTTGATATCTTGTATATCCCTTCTGTTTAGGATATACGGCATTTTAGCATGCGGGATTTATGCCATAGTACAGACGCTCTGTAAAAATCGAATTTCCCTATGTGTTCTTTTTCTTTCTTTTTCTTGTATCGTATATCAATAACCTTTAATGTATCTATCGTTCTTCTATTTTCTTTTTACAATTTTTCAGTTTTATAATTTGTTTATCATTCTTACATCTAGTCTTAATAAACTTCTTACACACATTTTATAACTTATTTATGACGTTTTATCGCCTTATTTATAAACATTATTATTATTACATTATACATAATAATACAATATTATTATACATAATAATGTTTATTTATAAACATTAACAACACCCCTCTGGGATATATGGCAAAAATGCAAGGGTTTCTAAAAGTTTAAAAAAATTTTTTTTATTAAATACAAAGAATAAATATTTCAGATTTCTATTTTTTTTATAGTAATAGATAGTATAAAGTTTTTATTGGTATAATTTATTTGCCTTAAACATATATATAGTACATAGTACTCGATAAATTAAGTTTTCCTTAGCTGCGGCGTATATACTGGAGTTACCCTATATTCTCTGCATATTAAAATACTTCTTACAAAATTATTTTAATTGACTTGCCCTTTCTTGAATTCAATTATATTGTTATGATTATAAGTTATTCAAAGTTTACGAAATAAAAAAGAATGAAATATAAAACGATAAAATGGAGCGAAATAAAGTGGCTGATGTGAATCCTCTATATAACGTGTGAAATTCATCCTATATGTTTTCTTCCTCGCTCTAAACGCGATAATGAAGAGATTGTCGCGACACGCAGTTCTTAATCAATTCCTCGACGATTCCTTCGTACAATACACGCACACACGGTATACGGCTTAGCGCTACCGAATTCGTGTGACATAGTACAAGCAATCCCGAACACGAACGTTCTGTCCGACGTAAAGAGCAAAAAGCAAATCGTGGCTGATCTAAACGGGGGGAGGGAAGAGAAGGGGACGAAAAGGATAAAAGAGAACGATCTCAAATCCATTTATCGGGTGTTGGCCTCTCGCTTGTCGGCCTTTCACCGCCGAAGATTAGTGGTCCAGGTCTTTCCGCTGGCGTCTAACTTTCTTTTCATTATTCCTATTTTGGCTTCAATTTTTTATAAATCTTTAAAATTACACTAATAAAAAATGGGACGTTCAATTTTGTTATGCCGGAACATCAAATTCTTCATTTAATTATTGTAAATGTATGGGTATAATATCCGCAATGGCGAGAGGATCGAATTTTAATCAGACGATTCTTTGAAACAACAAAGCATGTAAAAATTACACACAAAACATATATGTATATACAGTAGCAGGAATTATATGATATTTCCTGATTTAACAATATATACTGCTAACGCCGAGCGAGTTCGCAAAACGTGCGGCTCGCGAAGAAAGTAAAAGGGGGAGACCTGTAATTATACTTAATTAATTTCCCACTGACCGACGACACGACGTACATCCTCCAGCGGGCAGAAAAACTCGAATAAATAAAGAAGAACCGCTTGTATCGCGCGCCGACTGGAATTCGCAGGTGTCAAGACGGAGTGAGATACGTTTTCGGACGTAGCTGCCTCCTTTTCTCCGGCGCGGCGGCCGACGCGACGGTCTATCAACGTGCGTCACCGTGATGCGTGGGTATACATGAACGACGACCGAAAATGCCGGTTCCCCGGTGATTACCGTAGATGTAAATATCCTACGCGCCGCATTAACATACGTCCCTGCGGGCTCATTAAGGGTGAAATTAATTATCTAATGGAATCGTTTCAGTGCCATGCCGGATCCTCGCGTTTGCAACCGCGCGGTTCTTTCCCTCTTCTTTGTCCTCCCCGGATACGGAAAAGCTGTGTCCGTCTGACGCGGAATTTATCGTCGGGCGTATACCGGATGTCGCCTTAGACTCGGTTGCACCGAAAGTGAATTGAAGAAAATATAATTATCTAGCCCTTGCTGTCTTTTGCTTCCTCATAGAGGAAGCGTTTTCGTAAATTCGTATATGAACCTTTGATCGCGTATAAAGTTGGCTCTAATCGACCAAATTTAAAAAAATTATATATAAAATAGGGGTAGAAGAAACCAAAGAAAAGATTGTTTTTTGAGTTTTTAATGTCAATATGTTCAGAGTGTTCTAAAACGTCGAAATATTGCATTTAAAAAATGTCGGTATGTGTGTATGTATGTATGTATGTCTGTGCCAAATTTACAACAATTTCTACAACTCCAGAATTCACCAACCAAATCTTAACGAATTATATATGAAATAGGGGTAGAAAAGACTGAAGAATATAATAGAATTAATAAAAATTGTTAATAATAAAAGAGTTGCCGATTTTTGTTGAAAAAAATTACCAAGTTTACCGAAATTTTTTAATTTTATTATATTGCTTCCTCACACATAGAGGAAGCTTTGTTTTCGTAAATTCGTATATGAACCTTTGATTGCGTATAAAGTTGGCTCTAATCAACCAAATTTAAAAGAATTATATATAAAATAGGGGTAGAAGAAACCAAAGAAAAGATTGTTTTTTGAGTTTTTAATGTCAATATGTTCAGTGTTTTAAAACGTCGAAATATTGCATTAAAAAAAATGTCGGTATGTGTGTATGTATGTATGTATGTATGTCTGTGCCAAATTTACAGAAATTTCTATAACTCCAGAACTGATCAACCAAATCTTAATGAATTATATATGAAATAGGGGTAGAAAAGACTGAAGAATATAATAGAATTAATAAAAATTGTTAATAATAAAGGGGTTACCGATTTCTGTTAAAAAAAGGTTTACCGAAATTTTTTAATTTTATTATATTCTTCAGTCTTTTCTATATTTCTATTTCATATATAATTCTTTAAGGCCGGTATTTATAGTCGAGTCTTATATCCAAGATCGTCTTAAGTATAGTCTTAAGGCATCATCAGCCAATTAGAGGGCCGTATTAGCATCTTAAGACATCACTTCCTTTATGAGGAAGCCAAGTGCAAATTTCTAATTTGCACAATTTTTTTGCTTGTTTTTAAATATATTTCATAAAATAAATTTTATTTTATTTATCTCTTGCTGCAATATGATTCTATAATATAATTGTAGTATAATTGTAGTTTCTTCATTTTTTAAAAACGTTGATACAATAAACTTGAAATGTGAAAGATTATATTTTCTATTTCAATAAAACCTTTGCATAATGCGCGCACGAATGAAGAAGACGTCTGTCCAATTTTCCGTTTGCAAATCTCGGCGTTTCTCTCTGATCTTTGCAAAAACTGCGAGAAACCGTAATTTCGACCTCGACAGCGCTAAACAGAAGGTGAGCTGACTCCGAATTCGGCGCAAATCGACGTACGCCACCGCTATACGTGCGCGCGAAGTAATCAGCGCAGAGGGCGGAGGCAAGAAAATGCTATACGAAGACTTAGAGGAGCAATTATCCTAATGGATGCAAGTCGCACCCCGATCCCTGCACCGGGCATGGTAATGAGTCGATATCACCGCATACCAGGACCTTGTATCCTCCCAGTTCGGTGTCTCGGAGCTCGCACGGAGGAAAGGCTCACCGTGAATAGGCATCTCTCTCTCCGACCTCATCCGCCACCCTTTTTCTCCCTCCGGCGTATCTCTCTTCGTATCGTGCGGATCCTCCCGTTCGCTCCCTCCCTCTCCGGAATCCAGTCGGACACGAAATTCGCGGTCCACAGTTCGCACCTTAAACGCACGACCGTGTTCACACTTTCGTCGGCGCGCACACGGGGACAGATAACGCGGCAGACGTCTAACTACCTCGCTGCTGTTGCTTCTGATTGTGTCCCTACCGTTGTTTTTTCTGCGGGAGTTCATTCACACGACGAAGCGTGTCTTCGTAAATCGCGTTGCGATCAAATGGCACGAACGCATCTCACGTTAAAAGATAATATAGATAAGTATATTGGAAACTTTTACATATGAATCGTAACTGTAACATTGAATTGAAACATTTCGATCTTTTTATATAACTTGTAGATTTTTCCCGTTTGTTTACACAAAATAACACAAAAATTACTAATAATATCAGCATACTTATAAAATTGCTTTCTTTATTATATCGTAAAACGATGCAAACATTTGGCATGTCCATATATAGATATTTTTATAAGACGATAATTTGTTATTATTTTCATCTAATAACTATTACCTCTTTCTTGGATTTAATACAGAAATCAATTCCGGTTTCCATAACAAGACGCAATAACAGATAATTATATTAACGGTGAAATTGTTTACGTGAGACGGGAAAGCGACGAGCTTAAAAAAAGTAAATCGCAATCGGCTAAATACTTGAAATGGCTTCGCACTTGTCATCCGGCACAATAGGATTATCAGATCCATTCTTAGAAGGTGTTTAGCAGTGCAACAGAGGCATCACGACACCGTGACCCCTGCTGTGTCGCGTACCTGCTACACGTTGGTACCTGCCACGTTTCGAACTGCCGATGACTCGCTCACGATTCTCTGAACCTTTGACTTATATAGCTACTCATCAAGAGTAAACTGATAATCGTGCATAGTTTAAATATTTTCTTATTGAAATAATGTCGTATAGTAAAATTATTTTTATAGTGGGCACTTGCTAAGTAATATATTTACTATTACAAATAGAAAACGTTTGATATATACACTGCCGTTCAAAAGTTTGGAAGCCCTACTTTAAAAAAAAAACAAAAACTAATATTTCCAAAAAAGAATATGAAAAACATAAAAACTTTACTGTCCGTTTTACTATTCAACACAGTATTATTTGTTTCTAATCATTTTTCAAGGATTTTCCAAGAAAGTATTTCATTTAAAAAATTCCGAGTGAACATGCTATGCCCTTGTTCTGTTATAAAGAAAGAACAAGTTTTTCATGATTTGAGTAAAATATAATAATTGTTATTTTCATATTTATTATATTTTACTCAATTTCACTTCTTTGTATATGTAATATGCATATATATAAGAAAAGTTATAGATTGAAAAGATTTATTTGATATAGTTCTGAGAAAAAAAAAATTTTATAAACTTTTGATAAAAAAAAATGTGGACCAATTTTTACTTCAGCGAAGACGTTAAGCCACTCTTCTCGATATTGTTCCAATATATGTGTAATGGCAATTTGTATATATGCGTACTGTAGCTCAGGCACTGATGTGTTGCTACAAGTACAGTTCGAAGGTTCTTAAAACCTACACATATACTATGAAACAGGTAGGAAAGCATTCTCGAGAAAATAGTCAAACTAATCGGGATTTCAGAGAGTCATCGGATTAGCATTAGCCATCTAGTAGTTGATGAGAGATTTACTAGACGACACTACAGACAAAAAAAATTACTATCTGTCTCGCTTTTCCTGCATGAAAGGAATCACCTGAAATAAGTAGTTCTTACTTCGAACATTAATTGTTAAATGCATTATTGGTCCGCGATATACGATCGAGATTATTGTACATATATGTTTACATATATATCAAACGTTTATAATTGGGGAGAAAGGATTCGCTGGCACATTTTATGCTGTCGTAGCAAATGCTGTTTGTTTACAAATAGTACAAAAGTTTGTTAAAAATACTAATTCTACTTACTAAAATTAGTATAAGTAAAAATTAATTACTAAAATACCTATTACTAAATTGGCAAATTATTTTCATATGCTAAGAAATAGTTTTGTTGCAAGAGAAAAATGCATTTGGTAGAGATAAACTTTATTTCACTTTAGCAGCAAATGAAATTTGTATTAGCAATACGAGGAACAGATTTAGCCAGCAAGACTTTTTAACAACATAAGTTTTGTTGTAATATCATATAATTGGTTATGCTAGCAAAGTTTGATTGCTTTCACATTGAATAGCAGGCAGTAACAGTCTTACTGCGGCAGCAAAATTCTTTCTTCCTCTATCCAGTTAACTTATTATTGCTGTATTTGTTATTATAATATTACAAATCCATTTGAGAAATTGCTAACGCGTCTGTAAATATATCTTGTTAATAATTATAAATATCTCTTCAACTAAGATTTTTAATTATTTTAAAATATTTATTGAAAGTACCTAACTAAAAAGTACCTAACTAAAAAGAGATGTTCTTCGCTAATTATTCGTGATAATCTGCAATAAAAATTGTTTTCTACTACAAATATTATCACATTGAACTTCGCGCTTCAAGCAACAACGACTCGAATCTCAACTTTGAAGAGTTTCACAGTACATCTACATACCTATATAAAAATAATTGTGCGTGTTACCTGGTTGTCCGATTATCTCAAGTTAAATGAGTAAAATTGCGATGAATACGTGATGATATCAGAAATTTCGGTATCAGATGTCGGGGAGAGCACAAAAGAAGTCGGTGAGCGTGGACGTGACTGCAAAAGTAGCGAGTTCGCGGCGCAGGAGACAGCGAGTTCTCGTCGGGGCAAGGACGCGAATAAACTGCGGGCAATATGCGCGTTTCGGGAGCTTTTGTATACGCAGCAGGTAGCGCATTGATTGAAATGCGAACCAGTTAAAGGGTGCAACCTAATCCGGGATAAGCAGAACTCCGGTAAACGTATACGGCTACGAACTTTTACAATAGCTCCTATTGCTATCGCCCCTGTGGTATCGCTTCGCCTTTACCTTCGCTAGGATTCGGATTCGGCAACGGTGTCGTTTTCCATCCGCTTACGGAAACAAAAAGATCCGATTGATACGAGCTCGAGGGAATTTGCGGTGAGGCGAGCAATCGAGCGATTTAAAATATTTCCGGACGAAATGATGAAGCCGTTGAAGGTTGCATGTCGATAATCGTATCATTTCGACACCAATGGATGATTTCTCATAGCTAAATGTTACGCAATGACTCGACTTATTATCAATATATTAATATTTATAATAATAAGAATTTTAACGTATTGATTTTTAATTATAAAATATATGTAAAAGCTTGCGTATATGTATTTTTTATTTATGAGCTCGTCTATTAACGTTTCTGTAGAATATTATTTTTATTACCGAATATTCCTTTTTTTTTAATTTGGAAACATTTTATTATATTATGGATATTAATGTATAACGCGGTTTTTAAATATAATTTTATATATGATTTGACTCTCTTAGGCAACATTAAGTTAAATACAATAATGGAAAATCAAAATTAAAATAAAAGTCAAATGTGCCCGATATATTGCGTAATTATACAGATATGAATTTCTAAAGTTATAATATGAAAATTATATGAAAGAAATCATAGACATAAAATTGATTTTTGTATTAAATGTACTATACTGTAGACCCTCATAAAATGCATTCCGTGTTATATGAATTTATGTTATACAAGTCATATAATAACAGTAGATTATACATATATGATATATTATATGTATATTATACATGCATATGGAAACACATATTTGTAAAAGATGTAAGGGTTTATTATAAAAAATGTAAAATAAATATTTAAATGTAATAGTAAAATATTTTTTATTTTTATTTTACTTTAAAACAAACAAATATTAAAATTTTTCCGTCGTGTTATACGAATCCGTGTTATATGAATCCGCGTTATATGAGAATTTACTGTAACATATAATAAATGTAGACAAAAAGCAAAATGACTTATACTCTTCACATATTTATCGAGTGATACTTATATAGTGATACTTTATGCTAGACGTTATCAAGCGTCACCAAACGTCCGATATTTTTCTTGGTATGCTTTATTGTTTAATTAAATTCTAAAATCACCGTTGTTCTCTTAAAAAGCTATAATCTCAGCTCGAAAAACGAGTGGATTGCGGTTTACCGAAGGCAACCTAGAGCACCAAGTCACCCTAGAGGAAACAAATTAGATCATATGCTTCGAATGATACGCAGGGGTGCCCAACATTCCGCAAATGTCAGTTTAAAATGTACGACGCGCGATACGATCTGAACGAATTAAAACTCAAGCAAATAGAATATTTTCGGTGATCCCTCGTCGAAATTTCGTGTGTCTTCGAAAGCATGGAATATGAAGTGCGTATAAAAATACCGTTCGGATCCTTTATTTTAATTCTTCTATTGCGTTTCTACCTTCCGATTCTATTCTTCAATGCGTGTTTAACGCAACGCAAACGGGATCGCGAAAAATCACGCCATTCTCGACGCTAATAATCGCGTATTGTGGAATTTTCCAAAAATATTTTTCGGAAAATAACTGCGCCCGTTTGGGCGTGGTTTGCCAATTTCCATTCAGCGCGGACAGGCCGGATTGGCGGGATCGCAAACGAGATTATTCTGATCCCGAATCCAACAAACTGAAACTGATGCCTGCTAACCGCGGCTCTTCCGCACTCGTACAATTCGAATAATCCGATAGTTCATTGGCATCGCGCAACGTAGCTGGATTTACGGCCGACGTATCCCGTATTTGCATTGATCTGTAAGATGTATTGAGGCGTCATCGCGACGCGGACGTATCGAGTTTGTTGAGAGCCCGCTAGCGTAGTTGGCTTACATAACGCGGATTAGTTTAACGGAAGACCGAGAAATGTCGTGCCGATCAAAAGGGTTGTTTCGCACGTGGATTGAAAGAACGAGAAACTGTGATGTCCCCGAGGATGTCCCCTCTTCGACATTTGAAAGGGCCTTTACTGACCACATGAAAACATTTTTTAATTTAATCGCAATAAAATAAATTAAGATATAGATCAGCCACCAGACTATTGTGTAAGCCATATTTCGATTTAATTTTCTTTTCCAAGTTATATTTTATATATTTGTATTTTTTCTAACATTAATTTAGAAGAAACGCTGAAAAATATTGTATGCAAAAACACTTTACAATAGCTCTGGTTTGTTTAATTAATTGTTGACTTGTTAAATTAAAATCTTTGACTAGAATTAGACTGTATTGGAAAATGAAGCGTTTGTTATTCGCCATTAGAAAATGGAATCGAGAAAATTATGTTTTTCTCATGTATAAATGTATAAAGTGTATTTCGGAATTTTAAAATAATTATAGCTTTTGTTTTGTACCATACGATAATTACAGTATAATGTTATATGGTGTATAATTACTGAAATAATGCATATTGCATTGCATTCATACTGGTATACTTTATGTAATATAAGGGAGAAGAAAAAACACACGTTGGTTATATTATCTTACCTAGCTCGATAGTATCACCCATATCATGAAAGAGAAACTTGTTTAAAATTATAGGCTCTAATGATATCCGATAGAGAGACTGCGCTGGTAGATAAGACAGATAAAGTGCTTGTAAAGTCTTATGATCGTAATCCAGATCATATATAGATACGTGATACGGAAAAAGAAATAACCGAATATAAATGGCTCGTATTACTCTCTTAATTTCCACATTAGCAATTCTATACTTGCATTTTCATATATACAAAAATAATAAGACCTCGTCAAATGTAACATCCTGGTAAACACTGCAATTTCTAAGAAAAAATATAGATGTATCTATTCTTTTAACTTATTGTTAAAATAAAATACTATTCCCGTGAATATTTAGCGTTGCCACGCAACGGTTGTCTTGATAACTTTCGAAATGAGAATTATATATTTATATCATATAATCATATAAAATTATAAAAATTTTATAAAGTCATAATATAGCATTTTACACACAGAAAAAAAACGTGTAAATCAACACTGATATACTTGTATATATACGCAAAAATATATCTATAATCTTCTTTTTTTATTTTAATTACTTTTTTTCTTCATTGAACTATATCAAAGTTTGTTTAACTATATATAAATGACTTCATTCAAGTAAGTTTTCTTCGTTTAATGCAATATAATATCATTTCAAGATTATATATTATTGCGTACCTATATACAAGTATATCGATAGGTATTGATTTAATACTTCTTTTTTTCTGTACATATTTATAACAAAGCCGCATATAAGAGACATAGCTTTAAATTTACAGAAATAAGGTATCTTCACAACTATTCTCGTCATTCATGATAAAATATCTAAAATTTGAAGAACGCATGCAAGTATTTGAAAAATAGCCTAATATTCCAAGTATATCAAAACATTTTCTAGATTTTTGCGTCGAACGCGTGGAAATCTAGAATAAATAAATTTCACACTTTTACCGAGAGATGCACTTTCCAATCGCTCATATCAAAAGATATCGCTGTCCCAAGCCCAAGGACAATCGCGATCGCGATGTTCAAAAATGTTCGCGCTGCGTCGATAAACCGCGTCCCGACGGGCAAGGTAGCCGAATAATTGCGTGTTTGGTTATCGAGAACAAGAGTCGTTCGCTCACGCGCGTTTTCCTCGGTGGTGGGTGGTGGGATCGGGCTGCTGTACGCTCATTCGCTCTCTCGTATCTAAATTACTCCAAGTGAGGTGCAGGCTCACATCGTAATTCCATCTTCTTCGCAATATTCCCTTCCGTTCCCGCGCCGGAACCGAGATAGAGCAGAGTATCGGCTCCACTTTATATTACGGCTACGCGTAGCACCAGGGCAGATGCCACGGACTAATTCTCCGATTATCGCGGCACGCGGCCGCTATCTTAATGGTAATGTCGGTCGTTTCGTATTCCAACGAGATTATTTATAATATTCGACGTCCGCAAAATCGCCAAGCCAGTGTGCGCTCCGAGGGACCGGACCGGCGCGGCCGCGACTGTTCGAGGGACCTCGAGTCTTCTTATTTATTTAATTTACTCCCTTAATGGACGTTAAGCGAATACGCCGATAATAAGGTCTCGTTTCTTCGGCTTTCGTCCAGCAACGCGCAGCGAACGACCACGGTAATTTCGACCGCGGTGCCGCGAAGCAATCGGATGAAAGTGCATCCAGGACCGGTCTGTAAAATCTCATCGATTCTTTTTCTAATGTAATTAAGTAAAAACAGTATTAGAGAATTTGAGTCGCCAGTGAATAATTAAAATTAACAGAGATATTGAGAGCGACCCAACTGGCCAAATTTTATTGATTTACAACGCTACGTTTCGACCGTGGACCCGGTCCTTTTCAAGCGATCTCTCACAAATATATTCGTCAGGCATAATGCCCTAACTACGCCGAATCTAGAAAATATTTGTGCGTCAGGATCAAACAATACAATATAAAATATTTGTTAAACGGCATACTTCGTTAGATGTTTGTGTCATGTCAGAGCCGTGCGGTGGTAAAATTTAGACTACTAAGTAAAGCCTCTAAAGTAATTAAGTAAAGCCTCTAGCGTACTGTTTTAAATTAAATAAAAATGATAACTTATGTTTTATTGAGAAAACCTGACATTCTTCTAGATGAAGGTTTTTTTTCCGTCATACGTAAGTAGAAAACGCAGCATAATATTGCTTTAAAGTATATATAACCTCGTATTATCAAATAAATAACGTCAAGATGATCTCAATTATTATTCTTTGATAAAATAAAATCATCGCTTCAAAATTTAATATAATTTTCAATAACATTCTGTAATTTATATAATAAAATAACAATCATGCAATTACATATTTTTGCGTTGTTAGATCATCCACGACATATATATTTATAAAAATTTATTGCGACAGCAAACGCAAGAGATATACGTTTTTAGAAATTTTGAACGTTCTTCAATTACAAACTGATTTATTCGAAAAAAAAAACGAGCTCCTAATTAATAAATATAAATGATTTAACTTTGGGCGACCGTTAGGCACTATTTCGAATAATGATTTTGCTGGTGATAATCGATTGATATCCTCGAATTGAATTAGCATTAGCAAATGATACATTTAAAGTCGGCCGGGGAACGGTCGAGAAACATTTTCAATCTGTAATTAAGTTCGGCGACTGAATACTTGCCTTTAGTGCCATTGTTATTACCGGCACTCGATCGTTACCACTTTAAGACTGAAATTAATGATCGACCGTTAAAACGATACCCTTCCTGCATTTGTAGTCGAAAGTGAGAGCACCTGCTCACCTTGAGTGATTTCCAGCGGAGCGTAATGTGTCGCGGAGAAAGGAAGAAGGATCGGTTACACTTATAGATGCTCCGATATTAAATTACCTTCCTCTTTCCTAATTGTGTATTACGTCTAATTAAGAATGGCATTCCTGATTATGAGATTATTGTTAATAATCTCATAACGAGATAATTAGATACTAGAGGAATTAGCATAGCGACCTCAATTGTCCAAGTTTAATATACAAGTGTATAATAAGATCTGTTAGAATTTATGTATCATAATCTGTGAATTATCTTCCTAAAAAGATAATTTCTAATCTTTTTAGAGAAGAATGATTTCTTTTCTTCTGTATATAAGTAATTTTATAATATAGAAAATTTTATTATCACTGTAGAATATTTAATTTTAGACCAAGGAATGTATGGCAGCTGTTTACATGTATAAATTGATGAGTCAGCGATATCTGTTGTATCCTTCTTTATTTATTATATTATGTCAAATTATAACGATCGCGGAAAAGGTCGCAGTCATCCTCATGCAAAGGAAAAAGAGAGCTGAGGCCGTTGAGCATCGTGCGAATCTTGTCTAAATCCGAGACTTCATTTGTTACATTATAATTATATAACATTAATAAATACTTGACTCTACATCACGTATTGACGACTACAATTCGAAGATTTTTTCTTCACGGGATATCCGGGATATCCGGGCTTAGCCATTACGCTAATCCGCGCTGATCGAACGTCAAGAGACGACATCATGATAGAAAAAAGAAGAGGACGTGGAAGAAGAGAGAGATTATCGAAACGGAAGCACACGAAGCGCCCGGCCCGGTCGCGGCGTCTTCGTGACGTTCGACGTTGTAGCTTCGCGTGGTCCATTCCATCGGGATGGCGCACGCACGATGACGTGATCACGTGACCATTAAAAACCTGACCTAACCGACACACAGACCAACCCGTCTGCCACGCGGCGCACGCTATCATCCGCGCGCACCGAGTTGGTGAATGAACCACGAGGTGCGCGCCGAAGTGTGTGCAACCTCGACGTGCAACGGCCCCGACGCGCGACGACCCCGTAAATCTATCCGTTCCTCCTCGAGACCGGGAGACATGCGAGAACTGATGAACCGTCCGTCCGTCCGTCGTCGTCCCACCCCGCCCCCCCCCTCCGTCCGAGCGAATGCGTGCATGCGTTTCTTTTTCCGTCGATCGTTTCTGTTGGTTCAAGGTCTTCACGTGTAGGTGCATATCGCGCGTGGATGCACCTCGCGTGTTGCATCGACTTATACTTACCTCCCGATGGCCGATTAGCCACCGCGGTGATATCCGAGCAGCGAATTCGGCGATAGACAGAATTGATTGTCAAAGAAATAAAAAAGACTGCGGATGTCGGAAATAAAAATTGCAGGACGCAAGATAATTTGATAAATAATATTCACGATAAAGTTATTAATAATTATTGCCTTTTTGCGTATGATGTAGAATTTAATATTAATAAAGAGACTCGTTAAGTCAAGCAAAGTTTAATAGAAAAGATTCATATTTTTGGATAGCGGTGTTTATCAATATCTGTAAAATGTAATTATATTAAAATTATTTATAAAAAATGTTTAACTATTGGGTTATTTTTATGAAAAGGGTCTTTTTAGAATGTTTTTCTAAACATGAATTTCTCAGATAGCAGACAACAATTGCAACGAGCCACAGATTACGACGTAAATTCTAATTATTCGTATATATATTCACTGAGAGATGGCTAAACATAGAGCGTAAGATCCCCGCATGCGTGCTTTACGCTATTATTCCCTACATTTATCAGACTAGCGTGTTGCAAACCGTAATTTACCATTCCGTAAATGGTCGTTTACGCTTCAATACACACATATGTTTGCCACGTGTGTTTCTTTTCTTTGCGACGCGATGAATAAACCGCAAAAGTGACCATTTATATACCCTCTCGCTACAACTCACTACAATACATTATACTTATAGGCCGATCGAGGGTCAATTAGTACAACGGCCTCAAAATATCGTAACATTTTTCTCGTTACCAGTACTCTCGGTGCAATGAGATGTCGTCTCCGTGAAGAAACGCGTTCGCGCTTACGCGCGTCGCGAATGAATGAACGCGTTATATCCGCCGCGTGCACTTTGTTTCACGGCGAAGGCACATGCAATCCAATGAACCGTTGTCCTTTTCCCATCAGGAGTGCGTGCGCGTTTCTTTGCCCGATCGGTTCAAGGTCTTACATGACCACGAGTGCACCGTGCATCGCGTGATGCATCGGTATTCGGTCTTCGGTCAATAGGTTAGCACCGCCGCGACGACTTTCACGTACACGTGATTCATGCCACTGTCATTGAACCGGAGTAATTACGAGAGCGTCGCCAAGTTTTCGCGTTCGCAGTTCTTACAGATTTTTTTCAGTATTCTATCGAAAGAACGAGTCACGTAATTCTGTTATAATTAAATCAAATAAGCAATAAACTGTCTACTACGAATTTTTTCGCTAATTAAAAAATATTATTTGCATAAAAATATTAATTGCAAAGTAATATAAAATCTAAACAGTTTAACTCATAGAAATAGATCTCAAAAAATCGAGTTAAGACCGACGTGAATATATATGCGAAGGTTGATGTATCGTTATAGGAATCAAGAAGTCTCCTTTGCTGCAATTATTTTAATACTCCTGCAAGAATTTGGGAGCATCATATGCACAATCGATATTTGAAATAGAGTTTTAATTGGTGATAAAGGTATAAAGGATTCTCAAGCGGTGAACTATCTTGGATAAAACTAAAGCCACCCGGTGGCAAACGGCAGGGTATTGCTATTACGATTCCGCGCGCTTCTCGAACCGCTATAAACGTAAAATAATGTGATATTAATAAAAACAGATTTTATTGGCCGACTGGTTAACTGTGGGAAACCGCCGAAAGAAATAACTAAATAAGCTAGATTGGGCCAAGCTCGACTATCGGCTAATCGAGCAGTCAGATCGATATCGGGATTTGGAAGAGAAAAGCGTTACGAGAGAGTGAGCGACTTGCGCGTATCTTCCGAATATTTATTTCTTTATTCCACTCCTTAGTTAAATCTTGTTTCACGAAGAATAACAATATAATCTCAACGGAAAAAATAAATAAAACTAGAAATAGGAAACTGCATACAAAGTATGAATATTTGATTAATTTTTATTCTATTTTATGCTGTTATCATATTATCTTGTTTTTTTATATGCCTTATTTTTATTTAGAAAACATAATCGATATCTAAAATATCTTTATAATCTTGACGCTATTATTTAAGGACTGTATAAATAATGATATTGACTTCGCAATAAATCTTTTTCACAATAATTTTGCGCACATAATATTAATGAATGTCAACGTACTAGTATAAACGAGTCCTTAAAACGGCCTCTTAACTCCGCGGTAGCGACTCGAGAATGGGCTCCGATTTCGTAGATACCCCGTACATTTCGGGAGACAGATCGGGCAGATGGGACTGCCCGGGCACGAATTCGATTTCGATCTCTCGCTCTCGATCCCATAAATATCGGGGCGAGGCAGCCCGCCGGATAATTACGTATCCGCTGCTATATACGTGGGGCGGAGAAGAACGTAGAGCGCGCGTTCAATAGGCACCGATATTACGCCTATACGTAGTCGCGGCACGCTTGACCCCCTGACATTCGAAATGATATAATAATAATTGTAATATTACCACCATAATTGTAACCGCATTCGCGCACTCGCGCGGATCCATCGATGGTGAAAAAGAGAGAGAGAAAGAAAGCGCGCAGGACCCCCGGATATTGCTCGGGGGGTGGCCCGATACACACGGGGTGGAGCACTTAACTCGCACTTCTCACTCGAAAGAGATACTGCCCTCGCGTTAAAAGGTTATTAAGGCCGAGAGCTGCGCGGGTCAACCTCTGTACGAGGCCGAAATCAAAGTTATATTTCGCGATATTAAAGCTAGTGCATGGGATATATTAAAAGCATTCGGCGTGACTACATGTTTTTTTTTTTATAAGAAAGCTTATTGAGACTCTTAACCATCACGTTACTTCTCTTTTCTTTCTGCAATTGCTCATACAGTTTGTTATTTCTGAATTTTTAAATATAATTTCTGAATTATAAACAATTCAACTAAGATTTTTTTTAATTTGATATTTTTTTTCTTATACAAGTGTTAGCGTATATTTATTATTACACAAATCTGTATAATAATTAAATTACCTCGTTCTATCTTTCTAGTACAGAATATTAAAAAATATAATATTAAATTATGCTTCTCCCTATCAAGTATGAAGAGAACTTTGCAAAGTTTTTCGTAAAATTTTTCTCAAACTGTCAATATTGCACGATTGATCTCAACGCATAAAAGTAAGATATGCGGTCTGCAAATTTAATTTCTTCCGCCGCGCCGGCGCGGAATGTTTCAATCTCCACGAAGGAAATCCCGGCTCTCGTCAGCTGTTCTCTCGTTGGGAGAACAACGGACGAAGCTGCGTGAGAGGAAAAAGAAAAAACAAGACAAGGGAGAGAAATACGAGCGCTTTCAATTGCCGCGTATCGCGAGGCGAGTGTGTATAAGTGCAGCGGAGGGTAGGAAAGGAAGGGACAGCGAAGTTGTGTATAATGTGTATAGTAGAACGATGATCGGCCGGCCATGAAATACGTGGCCATTAACGGCCATAACCATTACCGATTCGACAGAATTGTGAGGTTAGCGTGGCCTGATCTCCCCTACGTGCTTTACTTAACTGTCAAGAAATTAGCATATTATCTGGATGATGGCTTCGGTGCCTCCGATTCTCTGGGAGAAACGCGAGGATGGCGATTTGCCTCCTTTTCGCGTTTCCCTCTCGCTTTCGGAAGTCCTCCTAAAGCGCTCACGATCGGGCGTCATTACGGTCATTAAAACGGGAGTAAGCTCGGAATAATTAAAACCTCCGATAAGTCCGCAGCCGCTCCTTATCCGCCTGACGAAATCGCGTTCCCCGTTCAGATTCGAATTCGTCGAAACCAGTTTATTACTCTCATTAATTTTCAGCATTTTGCGAATGCGAGTCAACATTATTCATAACGAGGAAGTGATAAGCAACGTCGAGTTAATCCAGAATTAACTTTTTTTTATATAATGTATACATATGTGTATATCAGCATTTCTTAATCTTTTGGATAATTTTATATTCATTTAATTTATGTAGTAGCTACATTATACTTGACACATTTATTTTTATCATTTCTATATAAATAATTACACATTAACAGTACTTTTCAATCAATTTTTATTTCCTATATTAAAAAATTATATTTCCATATTTTTAATAAAAACTTTTTAAATAAAATATTTTTAATTATTTTCTTAAACAAAGTGTTGATAAAATTAATGTTTTACTTCTTAACCGTTTAAAAAAACTCTGTAATGCGATCTAAAATAAAAAATCTACTTTATTTCAAATTCATTCTGCATCGATATCTCTCTTTTTTTTCCGTCAAACCAGTTTTGCATTAATCTCCCCGATCCACTACTCTCCAGGGAACCCACTAAATTGATCGCAACCTTTGACAGTCGCAGAAAAAGGCGATCCACTGGCAATCGAGCTTAGTCCGGTGTTGCGCGCTCGAATAGTCTCGCTTGGCAACGAGAGATCGGTAACGAGAGACCGTTTCGGGACAGAAGAGCCAGTAATTACGCGCGGCGCTGCCGAAGATTTCCTCGAAACTTCGTTGTTGATCTGGCCGGTCGTAATCGACAGGACAGAAATATCCACGGCGATCCGAGCGAGTTGTCGAAAGCCGGAAAGGTAAACACGGAGCCGCGGAATACCGGCAAAACCGTGGTTTAAGTAGATTTATAAATGGGTAACAAGCGCGGGAGCGTTTCGACGTAGAGAGTAAGAAACGGCGCGGGATTATCGGCTCTCGTAAAACTATAACTGCCGCTCGTTCAGCGATTATCTCTTATTCTTCCAGCTTTCGAGCAGTTTCGTCGGAGACGGAACTCCGACCTCCTGTCCGTCTTTCTCTCTTTATACCTTATTCTTGTTTCTACAAGGCAGTAAACGTTCCCGAGATGAACGGGAATCGGTTGGACGGACGGTTGGGGTACCTTTCTATGAAGCTGTTAACTTCTCGCAAATGTACGCGTTACCGACTCGTTATGGTCGCGCGAAACTAACCGTCGATTTCTTAGGCCCTTACATTGCACTTTCACTGAAAACGATCACATTGTCAAGTCGTATCGGTCTCCATTGGAGTAGCCGATTGAGCCTGACGTTTATAGCATATATTATTTGCAAACAATATTATAAGTATGTTGAAATCAAAATTATACAATTTGTAACAAAAATCAGCATTATAAAATTATAAAATTATTTTTTTATAATAATCTAAAAAATTTTCAGCTATACGTTTAACGTACTAAAATTCTTTAATTTTTTTCTACGTAAAAAAAACTGAATTTATTTGTGAATTATACTAAAAAATAATTAGAAAAATAAAAGTAATATTTTTATATATCAGTCTTTGTGTCCTTAATATTATCATTCAATGTTATCAGTTTTTAATAACATTTTCAGTTTTCAATTAATATTAAAAAAATACATACACGTACAATATAGTTAATTCAAATGTCAAGAAAGCCGGAAATATTTTTTCTATATCAAGAAATGTTTATCGTGTTGATTTAATTGTGACCATGCATATATTTTTATGTTAATAACAGCTGCAAACTTTTATAAACAAAATTAAAAAAATTACAATAGTCAGTTACTCTTATTTTTCCTGTTTCACAACGTCAGGCAATAAACCCGAAAATTTTTAACGTAAACGGACGTAATTGGATCTTGAAAGAACGAAACAAAATAAAGATCGCGGTAACTTCTTACGGCATCGCAAACTTAATGGAGTTAACCTCGGCTAACCCAGGTATAATTAAAAACAGAAAATGATCCGGGACGAATCGGTATTATTGATCTGTACTTTAATTTGGTGCCTTTCCGTTATATGCAAGTATTTGTAATGTCTACTAATTGCTACTTTGCAAAATTAAGGTTTCGTACTCGCTTTGGTAGAAATAATTCAAAATTGTACTTAATTTCTTAAGCAAATAGCTACAATATTTCTATTGTAATAATCCAATATTTAAAATATTAAGCTCTTTCATTAATTACAACAATTTTTTTGTTAATTATTTTTGTTTAACTCAAGTAAAATTGAAACAATTTTATATCGCACTTATTATAATAACATATAGGTATTGCATATATCTGATAAGTAGATAATTTTACTTGAGTTATTCTCATGTTAATGTTTCAACAGACTACAACAGCTATCAAAAACAATACTAAAATTAACTTTTGCATGTTAAAATAGCACATGTTTTCAAACAATATTTTCGAATGCAAAGATATTTATACAAGCAAAGTCTTTTTAATTAAATAATGTAAATAAAAAATTAGCTTTAACTTTTCGCTATCTGCACTTATATTAAACATAGAGTCTTATTTTCAGTAATTTTATTATTTTTAAATTGGATTGCACGGATGTGTAAATGTACGAGTTACGAGTATATAAGTATTGAGTAATGATCCATAATGTATTTAATTTTTGGGTCTGTGAGTATATTAAACTTAAACAATTACGCGGATCAATCAGTCCTGCAGGATTTATACAGAAAGGATAATTTCCTAGATGCATTTCGGACATATGTGCGAAAGGAATAGCAACAGGATAAGTAAGATTTCGGCGTTGAAGAAGCAGATGCGCGCACCAGTGCAACCAGTGCCACGCGTAATGCGTATCATTGGCCCCCGTCCTCGTAAACACGAGTGCAAAAAACAATTATTAAGCGGAGATTGAAGAGAACGGCGAGATTAAAAGAGGGGAACAGAGGGCAAACGCGCGAGGCGAGCATCCTTAGCGCAAATCCCACGGTCGTTCTTGCTCCTTTGGTTTCGGCTGCATTGGCCGCATCCTCTCTCGTGAGCAGATATTAACGCGCTGATTGTAAGAATTTACTTTGGCTAATATCGATAAACTAGAGCAAATTCAAATCTCAACGATGTGACATTCGGCGCTAACGATATATACGCATCTTGGTTTTTATCCCCGAAATCAGATCTGATTAAAACATATAATAAATGCTTTCAATTTAAGTTCCCACTAATTATAATATTTATTACTTGCATTTCCTGTTTTATGTAACTACTTTTTTAGCTGCAATAGTTATTAAATAAAAAAATAAAGAAATGAAGAAATGAAGAAGTGAAGAAATAAAGAAAAATTGATAAAAAAATATACGACCAATATACAACATAATCAAATTATAACAACCGTTGTAGAAAAATTAAAATAATTAAGCATTAATTTAAAAAAATGTATATTTGTACCTCTCTAAATTAATTATTGCAATAAGATTTTAATAAATATGTAAGGTGCGTTTTATGGCTTATCAATCAGCGTGCAATGCGTATGATGAACTGTAAGGTTCATATTTGCATGCTATATATTTTATCACTAGATATAGCCGTTTGATTCTAAAGTTTATATACGAGGGAGATAGCGTGCAATGTTATTACGGGTTGAGAATCGCATCGGCGCATTTAGCGCTAAATGCGGGATACGAATGAGGGTCTGAGACGTCAACGACGATGCAATTGTATCGATCTCGCAGCTCCCGGCGCGTGATTGAACAATTCCAGTTTCTCACGATTACATAGAGTTAGAGTCAGCGGCCGGCATCGATTTCTGCGCATTATGTACGGCTTGCTGTCACGATGGCGTTTTGAATAATGAAAACGGTCTCTCGCCCAGTCTCGCCGCAGCCGACCGGCGATGTGTGGCATAGTCCGAGAGCCCACCGCAAAAATTTGGGTCCATCGCTTTTATGGATAAATTTACTTGCAAAAGGTAGTTTATAAGTCGTATTATCATAAACGATTGTCAGCCAAACTCGTACCCCCTGCGTTATGAGCAATAAAAATTTATTAACAATTGGATTTCTAAGCGATTTGGGTCCATCGCTTTTATGGACGAAACTTGTTTCATTCGAAAGGGCATCAAATTCCCTTTCAGAAAATACCCGGCTGATTTGCTCTGGCCCCTGCAAAACCCAGGCTGATCATGATTTTTGACTCAACGCGCGAGTCAGATCGAGCGTGGCGTTTGAAATGCGCGCCGTAAACAAGGACAGAGCGTCACGCTTTTATTTTTACTTTGGATACTATCTAATATTATAAATTTTTAAAGATCATAATTGTTGTTATTGTTATTATTTAACGTTTATGATATTATAATATTGTGTAGGGATTATAAATATTTTTAATTTTTTTATCATTCATATTATTATATTTTATATGTTAATTATATACTTTTATCATTTATCATAGTTAAAAATATCATATTTCCAGATAAAAAGTATGGAAAAAAAGTATGATAAAAATCGCTGAAGAAATACTACACGGAAAAAAATGATATGTAAAAAATAATAAAATTATCAATAAAAGATACTGTTTAGCACTGTAATTTAGTCATTTTACTGAATTTTTATTATAAATTGATGTATGAACATCTAATCTTATTGTTTGAATATATAGTAATATTATTATACACTGTAAAAAGCATTGATGTGCATATCAAAAATTCATTTGACGTGTTAGTAGTATCTCATTTATTTCATTGAAAAATTACGAGTTTATCATTACCCGTGGCCGAGTTACATAATAAACTGTAAATAGTCATCAGATTTCTGACGATTTTTTACAGTTTATTTTTTTCCGTGTAGTATTTGCTATGATTTTGTTAAAATTCAATTAATTATAAAAAAAATGTAAAAAACTTGGAAATATTCGACAAAATTCCAATTTACATTACGTTCTCTGACAGTTCCATACTTTTTATCTGGAAATATGATATTTTTAACTATGATAAATGATAAAAGTATATAATTAACGTATAAAATATAATAATATGAATGATAAAAAAATCAAAAATATTCATAATCCCTACACAATATTATAATATCATAAACGTTAAATAATAACAATAACAACAATTATGATCTTTAAAAATTTATAATATTAGATAGTATCCAAAGTATAAATAAAAGCGTGACGCTCTGTCCTTGTTTACGGCGCGCATTTCAAACGCCACGCTCGATCTGACTCGCGCGTTGAGTCAAAAATCATGATCAGCCTGGGTTTTGCAGGGGCCAGAGCAAATCAGCCGGGTATTTTCTGAAAGGGAATTTGATGCCCTTTCGAATGAAACAAGTTTCGTCCATAAAAGCGATGGACCCAAATCGCTTAGAAATCCAATTGTTAATAAATTTTTATTGCTCATAACGCAGGGGGTACGAGTTTGGCTGACAATCGTTTATGATAATACGACTTATAAACTACCTTTTGCAAGTAAATTTATCCATAAAAGCGATGGACCCAAATTTTTGCGGTGGGCTCTCGCACTATCGGAATTGCAACAGCAACAGGAACGATAATTAGAATCATTAATTTTCCTTCGGAATCGGGCCTAACGATCGAGATCTCTTTGAACAATACATTATACAATACATATTTTTCGAATATTCCACGGATATTACATTGCACGTTGAAAATTTCGCATCGGAGTTATTCGCGATAATTGGCTAGCAGAAATTTTATGGCTTACGATACAGCCAAGTATATATCACACGATTGATATAAAACTCACAAGATTAGAATACCTATAGTTAGTATAATTATGATATTCCGAAAGCTTGTATTTATTAAAATCGAAATAAAAAAAGAAATAATCTTTTTAACGTTCCGTAACGCGTATACTGCTAGAAACATTGCAAAAAATAAAGAAAAAAACAAAGAAATAAAGAAATTAATATGAATAAATAAAGAAATGAAGAAATAAAGAAATAAAAAAGTGAAGAAGTGAAGAAGTGAAGAAGTGAAGAAGTGAAGAAGTGAAGAAGTGAAGAGGTGAAGAAGTGAAGAAGTGAAGAAGTGAAGAAGTGAAGAAATAAAGAAAAAGGATAAAAATATATTTTCTAAATCTGTTTTATTAATTATTTTCTAATTTGTGCAACAAACTCTTTAACGAATCGTGTAGTATTGTCGAGGTAAAAGTTATTATTTTATTATTATTATCTATATTATAATTTTATTATTGTCATGATTAAATGCACATGAATGAATAGAGTAAATTAAATTGAAACAAATTAACCCCCATACTATGCTAATAGTTCCTAAGCCACGATAAAAATAACACGCAGATGTAAGAATATACAAAGGTCTTCGCAAGATTCTGTTCCCTTTGCGGCGAGATCAAAGATTTAACGAAATTGGACAACAAGTACTCGTCGTGCACTTGACGTCTCGCGACTTGAAATACTTAGAATCGCTAATTCGAGACTTCATGGTTGAAGTTGCCGGTCAGAGCTCATGCCTTCCTACCGGGTGTCTTTAAAGTATTACCACGTAACGTAACGCAGTGTCAGAATTTTAGTTGATATATAGATAATAATAATTGATGCAGATTCAATGCACATAATACAATTTCAACATATTATAGTTTAGAAAAAAATCTACTGCAAATTTGTCGAAACATTAAAAATAAAATCTGAAAACCTGAAATATTTTTTCATGTTTTGTGTTTTTAACAGTGCTTTTAAAGTTAAAAATAAAGGAAACTTATAATTGTGTTAATATATGGAGGGGTAAAAACCACAGTGGTGTGTCAAATATTTTAAAAAATTCGACTTACACATCTATATAGTTTTTACCTCTCCATATAATAAATCACCACACTCTCAGAATTATTTTTTATGAAAAAAAGTAATGCTAAATAAAGTTTAAAAAATATTTTTTCTGTATATTTTTTCCTCAAATAAACTGCAATTATTAAATCCATCTATGGATGAATTATGTGATTAAAAATAAATTAATATAAGGTAAACTCGGGTAAGATGGCCAACCTTCTTTCCAACGTTCTTTCACTCTAGCTCGCCATGAAACATCGAATAAACATGGGTTGGTCATCTTTCCTGTATGGCCATCTTACCCGAGTTTACCCTATCTCTATAATCTTAATCAGAAATAATTAATAGTATAAGTTAACGCGAATTTCCTGAGAGAATCATCGTTCTATCAAGTATCATAGAATTATCACTTTATTAAATTTTCTTAGATATACATCACAGATTTATAAAACATTATTAATGCTTTAATTGACCGCGAAGATACCAAAGAAATCTTTCTCAAATTACAGATGGATTTATGTCTCCACCAGGCACGTCGATCTCGAGGAGGTCATCGCGAACAGAGGGCGCAAAGCTATGGAGGCGCGCGGGGATTAGAACGGAAGGAGAGATATGCGATCGGGGAGAGTGGGTTAATACCACCACGAGAAATCGCATATTTATAAAATGCAAATTCTAATTGCAGTAATAGAAACGCGAAATTAATGATTGCATTTAAAACGTTTTATATCAACGCGCGGCACATTTTAACTCGAGCTATAAGCAGTATCTACACAGAAAAATATCCGAGATATACCTGCATTATATCAAGCTACGAACGGCAATGTACGCGCGAGCGTATAAAGAAAATAATAATATGGACATTGGACCGACAGGACCAAGCCGCGGAAACATTATACTCGCCAGTACATTGCACATATATGAATATAATGTTGTGTCACTGTATCGACGTACAGACTGCTAATAATTGCGTATATCTAATTAGCGTAATTAACGGTATAATTGAACCATGTCTTGGTGCATACAATTTCTACCCTCGCTGAGGCTATACCAGCCCCCTTTTCCCCACCTCGGAACGGGCAACCTTGTGTCGACATCATTTCTTTTCCTTTTTTTTCCCCCAAGAACGGAATATTTTAGTGACGCACACGCTCCATTGTCCTGATTTGACGGCGTACACGTTCTGCTTCAATCAACGATTTTAATTGGGAATATGATAATACGCGGCGTTAGAGGGTAAATTAGAAACTCCTCAAACTCTCTCAGTTGGAACCTGCCCTAATATCTTTTAATATCTTCTGTATCGTTCACGTTATTCATTATCTTGTATGAAGAAAGAAAAGCTACACAGGTTCGTTGTATATTTAGGTCGTTAATACAAAGTTAATTAATTAAAATTTCTCAGGGTACGTTGGAATAATTATGAACATTGGTGTTTAGCTATATGTATATAATGATATGTATACTTAATACTTGTAATTATACCTCGAATATAAGCGACGGCAACTACTAAAATTCTGCGAAGCTCAAGGCAGGGAGCTTTTCTCTTCGAGAAAAATTTTACGCCGCAAATTTGAAAAATTCTCTCTGGAGACCGATCTACGTTTCGCGGTTGAACGCCGCGCGCGTTCAATTCAGGTTTCTGATAACGCCGGCCAACTCCCGGCGGAAAATCGAGTTAAAAGTATCGAACGAACGTGGGACTTCCGGTCGCGCGCAGTCCTCGCGAAAAATAGAAAAGCATTTTTGTTATCGCCCCGGCGGAACGAGCAAACGGGCGACCACCCGCCCCAATGGGCGGGACTTGCATTTCGCGACGCTTTCACATCGGGTACGTAAATAGTCGGCGAATGTGCGTTGTAGGGTTAGACTGGCAAGCCGACCACGCCTACCAGGCGGAGAGAACTTTCGCACATACACCGGCATTATTACGTGATCCGGCCGATACCGGAAGGAGCTTTCGTTATTTTGTATGAAAACGCACCCTGCGCACCGGTGCTCTGCGCCTCGCCTGGCCGCTATCTTTTTTTCGTTCCTGCAGGGAGGAGCCGAGTCGTGTCACCCCGCTACGACCGGCGACGTGCGTTTCAGCGCACGAATGCATTGCACGGTTTAGCGAGCATCTCTCTGCCACAGACAGTTAACAGCTTTTTTCACGAGGAATACACTACATCGAGAATTCTGGTAAATTATAAAATGTATGTCACGTTTATAATACACGTGGTTTTATTTTTCCTATAGCTTTCCCCGCCTATTCTTAAAATAAAATAAGATAATTATTTCATTTCATATATTTTATATAATATTATTGAACACATGGTATAGATATGCTTTAACCAAAATTATTATATTACAGTAGTAAACTATTCTTAAAAAAATGGCTAATATAATACGTATTTAATTTTAGAAGCGAGTTTTTAATGTCCGTTTTCTATTTAGTGATACATTTTGTTATATACATTAAGACCCTCAAAATGCTTAAAATTATATCGATGTATATAAATATTAATATAATTGTCATGACACGCACAAGCCGCGAAGAGAGTCATCAAACGCGCGTATCTTCGCCACAATTAAAGCGACGCTTCATATTTCACATTGACTAATCGCATCACGTGTTAATTTAAACGGGAATCGGCCGCAAGTTGATTACGCACGTGGAAGTAATTATTCTTACGCGCGCGCGCACACGCACTTAATTTATGCCGGAAGTGGGTTTTTGTATCGCCCAGAGGAACGGAATGTCTACTGCTTTATGTTCATTAACGATTTTCCGGCTTTTTTCCGGCTGCGTGCATTGCGTATCAACTCGAAACCTAATTATACATACGCGTCTGAGAAGTCTGAATATAGACGTCCATTGAATGAACGCACGAAGAAGCGTGTTCGTCCTCCACGTGCGGCCGGCCAAGGTGTGCAATTTATCTAACAGTAAATCGAAACGTTGCCACCGTTCCCTGGTTTTATCTGGTTAGAGAATTCTCATGTCCAGATAGAAATACACAGCAGTATCAACAGATAAATATACAGGGTGTTCCAGGTCAATAAAACATTAGGATCTTACATAAAATTGAATTTGGAACAAAAAATTCCCATCATAAACATAGCTTCGTTAAACAGTTATATAGCTAATAAACTTCGAAAAATCACGTTTTCTGATGACTTTTAAGAATAACTTCAAAATACCCTTCATTTATTTGAAAAAAAGTAACAAAATAAATCTGATAGGTAATTCAATAACAACCTAAATTACACCAATTTTATTTACTTCTGATAAGGCGTTTAAAAGAAAATAAGCTCAAAACATCTTTTATTTTTTAAAATCATTAAAAGAACGTGATTTTTCGAAGTTTCTTAACCATAACTTTTTAACGAAACATTTCCGGACCTATGTTTACGGGAACTTGTTTTTTCCAAATTCAATTTCCTATAAGGCCCTGAAATTTTATTGACCTAACCTGGAACATCATGTATAAGTCGATATACAATATCTTACAACTAAAATAATTAATATCAATCTTAAAGATAAAAAAGTAAATATTCTACATTCTCTTTTACTTCGATTTAAAAAACGGTATACAAAAGTTAAGGAAATTCGGAAAAGTATATTTTGCGTACAGGGATTATTTTTCAAATACTTTAGGAGTATAAAGGCAATAATATTTAACAAACTTTGTACTTCTGCCATCATCAGATGCTCTCTTAGCTTGTCAACGTTCATTATTTAAGCCGAGTACGTCAGCTGATCTTACACGGACGCATCGATAACACGAACAGTCGTCATCGAGAGAAAGATAACGTATCCGTTTATTAATCTGTCAATGTGGGCCGCGAAAGGCTTTACACGAAACTGGAAGCCTGCAGGTGCAACGATGCTAACACGCTGCATACGTTCGGTAATTAACGGCGGTTCCCCACCTCTCGTTAACGATCGATAAGTATCTCGGCGATTAATAGGGTATACCTCGTTTCCTTTAACGCGTTTGTACGAGCGATCGTAATTTGAAGAAAAAAGGGGGCGCGTGCTGCAAGAAGGTCGAAGGGGAGGAAAATGACGGAGGTGATGTCGATGGTTCCGGAAGTAACGAATCGAAGCGAATGACAGTATAACATCGCTTTCCTGTTTGGCGCGATGAACGTGACATTCATCCGGTACAGAATGCAATAGCATGCATCAGATTGTGCGCTATATGCGCGTGACTATCTCGTCACATTTGCATTGTATTATATTCTTAAATTTCATGCTTTAATTTTTAGCAACAAATAAGAAAGCATTTTTCAAGAAAATTTTGCTAGAAAAAAAACAAGTAAATTTATTCAAAGCAAAAATAAATCAGAAACAGACACAACATATTTTTTGTATGAAAAGAACATCATT
Organism: Temnothorax longispinosus; assembly: GCF_030848805.1. Classification (NCBI taxonomy): domain Eukaryota; kingdom Metazoa; phylum Arthropoda; class Insecta; order Hymenoptera; family Formicidae; genus Temnothorax; species Temnothorax longispinosus. Next base: position 7,028,621 of record NC_092364.1, on the reverse strand, counting down.
ATGCATAATTAATTAATTTATATAAATCCTCACAGTTCATTTTATTAATATTATTTAGAGAAGAGATAAAATTACTTTAATTTTTATTTGACTATTATATTTGGCAATAAAATCACCAGAGCTAATAAAGATTCTTCGATTGAATGCTGGTATTTTAAAAGAATGGCATCGGATTAGTTGTATAAAGACAGATTCGCTGTTTCAATATTCTCTTTCTCACTAAACGCATACAGAACTAACTGAGAGTAAGTGCAGTTTTTTCGTTTCTCAATATAACTTATCATACAATAAAATATACATATATTCTTTTAAAATTATAGATTTTTTGCTAAGAGATAGTCTATATAAAAATTCAATGTATTTTATTTTTGTGTCCTATAGTTTATACAGTCTTTGTATAATCGTACAAAGTGTTTGTAAAGAAAAACACACTCAGCTCCCATTCGCTACGAGTCGTTATCGCGTTATCTACTCCTTCGCGCTCTGCAGGAGGCTCGTAGGATCATCGCGTAACGCGGATCGCAGTGAGAGAACCGGCAATTTCTCGCGTTCTTGCGCCACGTCGCTCATTTCGCTTTCTCGCCGAGCGGATAATCGAATTTGCCATTACACCCCGCTTCTTTTCCGCAAATGGGCGCGGCCCCGCGGGCTGAGTAATTCGCTCCGGTTCCTTTTTCCGGGCTTTCCCGTCCCTCCGGGAACGCAGCCGGCCTGCCGCCGGCTACTTTTCGCGTAGAATTGTCGCGCGTCCGCGCCACAGGGACCGGTTACAAAGCGCCCCATAAACGTGATTAATCCGCGAGCGGCCGCGTCACGAAAGCCGCGCGTTGGTCGGTGTTGCAGACGAGGAATGCTAGCAAGCGGATTCCTCACGGACTCTAAAACTTGATAGGTTTGAAAAACAAGCGAGAACAATGTTGTGTCGTTTCTTCTTAGCTTTGCCGATGTTTAAGTTCACAGAGCTCGATATTGTGTGTAAATAATATAACTATAATTTTTATGCAAAATAATTGTATAAAAAATTTGTATAACAATTAAAGTTATATTATTAATTATAATTATAATTATTAATTTTAATATAAAAATCATAATTTTCTATTATGATAAAAGTATATTGAAAGTTAGTATGTATGTCACGGTCGCACGAAATCGAGTCTACACTTTTGCTTCGATTATAAATCCTTCAACAGATTTAAAATTGGTTTTATTAGCGGTAATCTATTTTGAGAAAATATCATCTGTCTTCGAAATTTACAATTAAACTCAAGACTTTTTCTCTTTCTCTCTACATCCGTGCACCCCTTCCAGGAAGTATCAATTCCTCAGAACACGAGATGTTGTATACGTCGAAAATCGTAATCACGAGACAATTACAGCTATACAAGCGTAACACAAAGGCATCCAGATACTCGGATACTCGACACGCTAAGTGAAAAGTCGAAGAGCGCCGTGGTGGGTTTCGTGAGCGCAAGTGCCGATGTGATTTCCGTCGAAATCGCCGGGGCCGTGTGTTGTCCGCGCGACGTTAATTTCTCTCGTGCGCCGACCGACGTGACCGACACGCGCGAAACACGGCGCGCGAAACCGGCATTAATATGCCGCCAGCTCGGAAATAAATCCTTTTTACCCAGAACGAGACGCGAGCGATTTCCATATTCCCGTTCGTTGCCACGCGAAAAATATTTACCGCTCCGGGCAACAAGCGAAAAACGAATTGCGCGGCAGAAAAGGAGGAAGGAAGAGAAGAAGAGCACCGGGGAAAACGAGCTCGGAAGAGAGGAAGGGAAAGGAGAGCGGCTAATTCTCTCGCGCCAGGATGGACGCAAATTATGAAAATTTCGGCGCCAAGATAGACGAGAAGCCGACGTCGACGGCGAAAGAAATGTGCGGCGAGGAGGCGAAGGCCATTAGAATCTTTCGCAATTACCGAGCTGGATTAAATTAGTACCCCGAGGTTTCGCGTGCTCGCTAATGGCCTTAACTGTTTGTAAATGTAATCGTGGATCCTTACGTACGCTATAGTGCATACAGACGCGGACATCTGTACATGCGCGCCAGAATGTGGTATGCGTGGTAGATTTGTGTATAGAAGTTTATGTCTCTGTGTTCGAATGGGTGTACCAGCTCGACGGCCATCAAGTATAGTATATAGACTGTGTACGATTGTACGACTCATCCGCCCGTCGCGTCCGCGTCGCACCGGCTATCACGGTGATTCGTCTGCGTGAACAGCGTTTTGAAAGCGTAATGTATGTAAACGGGCCGTGCAATATCGTCGTTTTGCGCCTATCTTCTTATCCCACTTGTTTCGCCCTTTCCTTCTCATTGACGTCAGAATGACGTTCGGTTGTCATTAGCAGCGTTTTTTCTTAAGCCGTTAAATAGCATAAATAGCAGCTTACAATAGACAAATTCTCAATGCAGCAATATATTTGCAGCAACTTCGTTACCCTTATACTTATTTCATATTGGGGAAAAAAAAGAATGTGTCAATAATTTGTGAAGTCCGCTGCAAATAACAATATCTTATATTTAAAACTTTTAAAACTTGCAATTTACGGAGATTTAAATCTACTTTTCAAACTAATCATTTAATATCTTGCATATTTTTATTACAATAATTAATAAAGTTAAATAAAAGAGCAGTTTAGCTTGCTCTTTTCTTTTATTTGTCCTATATATAATCCACATTTCTCCTAATTTATTATTTTAAGTATAAAGCAATTTTATGGATAGGATAAGAAAAAAAAATATATTTCTATTGATAAAGACTTCCTATAGCTGATCAATTAAAGTTACCTGATTTATTGCCGATAATGTGTGTATTTAGGCTCAAACACACACACACACACATATTTTTCCAGAGAGAAATTATGCACAATAATTTACCTGAAACAAAAAAGAAGAAGATTGTTTTAATAATATAAATGATAAATATATTGATTTCTTATATAATCTATTAAATAATTAAAGCAATCTCTTTAATTTCTCGATATGCGACGTATATATGTTAAAATACGTAACATATGCAATATGCAAATAGAAGAATTTTAATTTTACTCATTATTTATTATTATGTTATTGCGTAAATTTTTTCTACATATCTTGCTTAATATCGAGAATTAAAATTTCCTTGAGTTTCTTGCAGATTTCTTAGAGAAATTAAAATTATGGAGACCCAACAATAACCTTGTCACGGGGAACGTATTGATAAAATAATATAGATGTGTTTATATAACGTCACGAAACACCGTGATCGAAAATTCTGCACTGTAACGCATCGATCTTATCCTTATTCATTTAACTTAAGCACGTTCCCGCAATGAAACGCGATTGATGAAAGACGCCGGCCGCGGCGGCGAGGTTGTTGATCGCGCGTGTCGCAGAGTGATTGCTGATACCAGAAAGACTGTATAAGTCCGATAATAAGTCCTTTAATCGCTCGAAAGCATCGCTCACTGCGCAGTTCAAATATTACACTTTCCGCAATAAATGACACATCATCGCTCAGTGACGTCCAATTTACAAAATTATAAAAATTTTATCGATTGTTTCTGAATGGAAAACAAGATGTTTATACATATCCTTATCTACCCCTCATAAACATTAGTAGAAAGCTAACTTTTTGGCAAAAAAATATTTATGCACGCGTGTGAGAGAAAGAAAGAGAGAGAAATTTTATATTTTACACATTATACAATTTTGTATAAGTAACACAGAAAAAAAGTGTTAAATAAAAACTTATATACTTGTATTTATAAGCAAGAATCTGTAATCTCCTTATAAGAATTTCAACTTTTTATTTTAACTTTTTTTTCTTGATTAAACTATATAAATACCTTCATTCAAACAAGTTTTCTTCATTTAACGCAATTTATATCTCATTTCATATTTAGATTATAGATTATAGATTCTTGCTTATATACAAGTATATAAGTCTTGATTTAACACTTTTTTTTTGTGTGAAGACAAATCCATGTCGTTAAAATATATTAGAGTCTCTCACGTCACCTAAGTCTGTCACAATGCATGACGTAGCACACTACATGCAAATAATACGCAGTAATTTTAAGTAGTTTAAGAATATAAGGAGAGATATTATTTTACTTTGTAAATTTGCAAATTTTGCGTGCTAATATGCAATTGAAGAACGATCCGAATATTCAGCCTCTCTGGCGTACATGTCACAGCGCACGAAATTTATGCATTTAATTAACTAATCCTTACGTTAAACGTGATGAGAGAGAGTTAACGAAGGATAAGAAGTAAGTTAGCGGTCTATCGCGAGAGCTGATATCACGACAGCTTCAAAAATCCTATAATAAATCCTTCAATCAACTATATAGCACTGTATAATTTACAAAATTAACTATAATCTTTCCTTATATGTATACATAAATTTTTTAGTAAATTTTTATTTATTATAAAACATGTACCAAAAATTTAAAGCAGCCCATTTTACATAAATATATTAATTATATTATTATACATATTAATTATTTTATAAATATTAAAAGCAATTTTTGCCGTTTTGTTATTATTTCAGCAACCAATATAAAAAAAAGATATTTTTTAAGATTCTATTCTTTCATATTTCTTTCTCATTACAAACCAATTAAAAAATAAATTTTTTAAATAATATAAACTGGGAGCTTTTGCTAACTTGAAGCGACATACCGTTCTTACGGTAGCACAAGACAGGATAAAAAGGGATGGTAACTGAGAAGGTGAAAAGGGAGAGGAAGAGGAGGCTCTGCTGATACCGGAGAGACTTATGTGCTCGAGCTTTACCATCGTAACCCACATCTTGACCGGAAATTAGCCGGGGAAAAATGAAGCCGCGCGGCCGCGCGCTATCGACGAAAATCACCGCGTGGTTAGGTATTCGCAATTTTTTCGTGTATACGATTCATCATTGTCCAGACATTTACGTAACGAGTTTGGGGGCCTGGTAAATATCAATCCAAACAGTGTCTTGATATACAACCTTGATGTCTTAAAATTTTCTTAATACTTATAATTATATATTATTTTATTTTTATAGGTAGGTACTTAAATAATTATATCGGTCGAATTCCGGTTTAACGTGATAATTTAATTTCGATTTTTATTTATTATCTGAAAATTCTCAATATACATAGATATCTCAAAAAATAAAAATTAAATACTAATTGATAAACGTTGATCAAGACGTGTGTTATAACGCGAGAGGACGCATAGCTTTTGTATACACAGCGGCCGATGTTATTGCCATATAAGCACTTACCAAAAGTTTCCTCGGATTAAAATGCATTCTATTAAATGCATCTACTATTTGATCGTAGAAGTTCGCGCATATGATGCGACTGCGGCATGGTAAAATATGGAAATACGTCAGCCCTTTAAGGCATATCTGAAATAAGCGCGTCTACGGTGGATATTAAGTAACATTAGGCCATTACTTTCGAGTCTAGCTCTGCGGAACTCTTTGCAGGGGAGTCTGACTTTAACTCGGCACGCCTCTGCAAATTGTCCGACCATTAGGGTAACATTGCGCAAAGATGGATACGCGCAATACATATACACGCCGTGCCAATGGCCGATTCGACGAGTAATCCGTATCTTTTTTTTTCCTCTCAAGCAAATCAAATTATCGATCAATAGAATACGTAAAAGTGCAACTCGATGTGGGAATGAGAAGACCAACAACGAGAGCCGACAATAATTGGCATCGATGCCGCGAGGTGTGAAATAGCGTGAAACTCCGCTAAGAAAAGAGCTCTGTGATTTATACACCTGGCAACTTTTCTGTATTAATCAACTTCTAAAATTGAATGTTTATAACAAAGTCTGTTAAAATTCCTATATTTAAATTGCCTTTTAAAACTCTCCTATGATGACAAGTTGATATATTATGGCTTTTGTTTTATGTGTTTCAAGTCCGACAAACATGCGACGCGCAGTCTATTAAGTTAGATGTATAATATGTACAGTATGTACATTATAATTCGTTACTTCTTTACTTAGATATAGAATATATGAACACCAACACCTTGTTACAGCTCAATGCTCCATTCCTCTTCGATTGATTTCTAATCTTGTAAGCCTTTATCCTAAGCCTTTATATTTTTATTTTTTTATTATGTAAACTCCAATTGATTTTAGAACTATAAGATATATTTCTTTTTATGTTAGAAGCGTTAAATGTATATAGAAACAATAATATAATAATATATGCAATGCCGTAATATAATTTAATTTTTATAATTATTCAATTTTTATCTTGATATTGTACAAAGTATAAAGAAGTTTGTGATATTACAAAATACATAGTCACTATAATAAATTTTGTATCTTGCATTTACTATTTCATTTTCAGTGCAAAAACGGACTTTAATTAAATTCTCATTCTAAGATTACGTACGAGACATGACTTTTTCTCTTTCATAAGTTATAAATTGTTTCTGGAATTACTTTATAAGAATCGCGTGGAAAAATTGAAAAATATCGTGTGTATATACGATATCGCAGGAGATTGGAGGATTTTTATTTTTTATCCCGAGCTAAAACAAAGCAGTTTTCTCATGACGTATCACTCATCCGGGATATCTGGCCGTTCGCGAGTACAACTAAAAAATATATAGAGAACCTGCTTATATCTCGATACATAAAGTAGTAGCTCTCTAATACAGTCACACACGTACACGCATATATATAGATACATGCCAATACTCGTTCACACACATAACAGGCCACAAAAAAACATATGGCAGGTGGTCGCATAATAGTTTGCATATATTCATTCGTTTTCTGGCGTTATCGAGTATCCGTATCAATGGCATACTTAATTGACTTCAGATTCTCTCATTAGCGCGAATAAGTTAATTCCGAAACCGTGAAGCGCCAAGAAATCGCAATCGCGTTCAAAGAAACGTATACTTACGCCAAAGAGATCAGAGCTTCGAAATGCAAAAGAAACGCTTTAAAAGTTTAAATGAAACTTCAGCTAAAGCAGACTGATGCGTAATGTGATTCAGAAATGTTTTTTCTTTCGAGATTATCTGATACTTTGCAATAAATTCATCGACGTTTTCATCAAGAGCGATATACAGGTTCGTCATGTAATTTACGATATTACGTTTTACGTTTGTTACTTCGCAATTACGAAACATTATACACGAGCGCGGCGCATCCGTAAAGTTCAATGAGTCGTGATATTTATCGGTGAACGCGCACATAATTCTCAAATTCTCGGGGCGATTCTTTAGCGATGCGCTTAGCGGTGACGCTTACTTTCTATGGCGTACAACAATCACGATGATTCTATACCTTGATATAATTGACGTGCGGCGCATGTAAAACTTCCATAGGTTACCTCATATACATCGCCTCTTTTACTTTGAGCTTTGATTGCTCGTCGCAACGCGAGCTAAGACAATTCCGTAGGAAACTTTCAGAAGCGAGTTCGTGTGTTACGTGCACGAAGCGGAGACGAAGCGACAGAATTTCGAGCGTCCCACGCGTCTCTCTAGACCTCATAATCGAGGATGTAATTTCGAGCAGTTATATCCAGAACAATTTGCCGGGCACTTGCCGTGGCTATAGCGTCTACTCTCGGTTGAAAAGAGTAAATAATACCGGACGAATGCCTCCGAGTTATTAGTAAGCGGGAATGCGCGGGAAACTTTCCAGACTATTTCCACAGGACGGCATAAACTTCTGGAAATTCCGTCGTTCTGGAATACATCGTGCAATTTACTGCGGTACTTTCCAGCTTGGACAAAGTACGACTCTCTGAATTTATAAGTCGGCAATTCTATTTTACTTCTTGCAGCGCTTCACATTCTACGCTAAAATTCCGAATAAAAAAACTTTTTATTCTTAATATTTCAACTTTAATTCAGTATCCATGGCACGTAAGAGATAATTATTTCTCGTTTCTTCTTCGTATTTAAAGATTATCAATGTGTGTGAGTTAATATTATGTTAATAATATTAATACGTTGCAGGTACATTGTCTTCATTTTATAGGGCGGGAATTATTTTTGAATTTGCATCTAACCGCAAAAAGGAAAATTTCCAATTACAAACAGGATTGAGCGAGCATTCTCATACGCGTACAGGGCGATCTCTAAAATAGTAATACTGAATTATTCCTATTGCACGCACACCACAACGTGACTATCACGTTGCAACCGCGTCCACAGATAATTCTTAAAAGCGATCGATTTTTCTCGTAAGCCACTCGGTCGAGAGGAGCAAACTTGAGAGTAAAAACCGATCGTGCCGCATGTAGAATCTTGAGAAGATTCTCTTCTCGTCTTCGCAACCACTATGATTTAATCTGTTCTGAAATACTAAGTCCAGAGAATCGCGGATTTCATCTCCATCGGTCATCGACCAAGTGCACAACACAATCTCAAACACGTAACGCGCGCTTACGGACGGCCGCAAGCCTCTACCGGGTGTTCGGTTAATTAAAGAATTTGTTTAACGATTTAATATCAAAATTTTTAAATTTGTTTTATATCTTTTTTTTAATTAAACTTTTATTTGAACCATTATTAATATAAAATTCAATTAAAAGTAATTGCAAGATATAATCGTTCTTGAAATTCACTAAAACAAAAATTTATTCACAAAATGTGTCGATAAATATAATAAATATAATGATGTATCATACGTACACTCAGTATTTTAAGGCAATATACTTTTTGGAGAAAATAATTACTGTGCTCTTGTCTTTTTGCGTTAATTAATGATGTTTCATTGTATTATTTCAATCATTTACACATCAATGCACTATACAAACAATCGTTTAGAGTTTAGAACGTTAAAAGTTCTAGTCTATATAGGTATTAAAATAGACGCGGGTTAGGACCTTCGTTAATGAGAGACGAGCATTTGTTATTTATATCGCGTTCTGGCAATCAACAATCTACTACGCAGCAAGTGTACGTTCGTGTCGAGAAAGTGTCATAACTTTGTGGACCGTAATGATTATAATCTAAGCTTTGTTACCTGTAATCACTGCCACAATGTATCTTTGAATTATGTTTAGTCTCAGATCCTAATCGAGAAGGAAGAGAGTCAAAAATGTAGCTCCTAGATCAAGATTTACATATTACCTATACGTGGTACGCACCACTATTATATTACACGTATTATAAAGAGCCCTTCCTGATAACGGCACACAAGAAGTTATCAGTATAAATTTGCATATCTTCTTACAATTTCTTTGCGTTCAAAATTAACTACTTATTTGTGAATTTAAATATATTTTAATATTTTTTTATACTAGCTAAGTTTTTAGAAGAAACAATCTACGTCAAAATTTTCTCAAATTCTTCTCAATTACAAAATATTTTTTATAAAAAATTGACATATATAAAAACACATATATTTTATTTAATAAACAGTGATTTAGTTCCACACATAATTATTATCAGTTATTTTAAGAATATAATTGATATTAAACGGTATTGTATAATAATTTTTATAGACGTTTCGGAAAAACGTTGAATTACATAATCTATCTTTTCTGACATTTTCAAGTGTTAATCTTAATAAATTGTTGCATTATTTATTATCTTGTTTCGGCAATTTATCGATTTCATATTACCGTCTTAAATCAGCGCAGTCGATTTTATGTATCTCCCCGTTATATGTATATTGTGAGCTGATATATATATTGGGTAAATCGATTTTTAATCGTCCCTGAAGCTGTATGACGTAATGTCTGCAAATTAATTACGATGGCAACGGGCAAGAGAGTATTTATCAAATAGTCTACACATAAGTGTTGCAAGATTGACATGTGTGCACAAAAAGTGCATTGAAAATTATGCAGTCACTCTCAATCATTAATATGCTGACAACTGAATTATGCACGTTTTTACCGACGTCGTTTAACTTTAACCTTAGTTTAATTTACTCTTTGTTTCTTTCTAATAGTCCCCCTTAGAAAAAGACAAAGAGCGTGAGTTAAACTAAAGTTAAAGTTAAACGACGTTGGTGAAAACGGGCATTAAACGTTAAAAGACAATTGCCTGGCGATCGTGGCGCACAGAGTAGTGCGCTATTCTAACGAGCCAAAGATCCGAATTTAAATCTGACCGAAAACTGTCGGTTTTTATTAGATCGCCACCTCTCGGAAGACAATAGCAAACTATCGAGAGTAGTGTTGCCTTTGCCCCAGGAAACCATGCCCTATCCTAGGGAGTAATCCCTGCCAGAAAATCCTAGGGAAACTACTTCTAGTAGAATCTCATAAGTTGTCTAAGGACAAACATAAATCACATATCTAATATATAAAAACAAATTGCATTGTGTTGATGGAAATATAACAAGTAATCTCTCCAAGAGACTACCAGAAAAAACACAATTTGTGTTTGTTTTGGTAATCGTTTGAAAAGATTACTTGTTATACTTCGATCAACAAAAGTGATGTAATTTGTTTTGTTTTTATATATATTATAGATATGTGATTTCTCTCTCTCTCTCTCTCTCTCTCTCTCTCTCTCTCTCTCTCTCTCTCTCTCTTTCTCTCCGGTAATTATGTGTAAAAAAACAAATTAATTTTATTAGTTATTAATATGCAAAGTCTGTATGCAGATAGGATTATAATTAAGCGGTATGCGAATCAAGATTATTTCATGTCGTAATGTATTGGGACGATGCGTTTTATAAGTGCGCAATAAATATAGCGAGCTTCACAGATTTCATTAGACAATTATGACGACGACCTGTTCGCACGCGCAATATAATCATAATCTCGCTAATTAGAACTCTTCGATGCTCATGCTTATTCAATTAACGTTTAGAATTGAACATTTTAATCATATTATCACATAATACGTGTGAATTCCGTCAAAATTTCTCACACGGTCCTTTGATTCTGCGGTAACGTATGATTTCCATGTATAACGTGTGTTTTCAGCGACAAACTTTTTAAGAAAACAATTAACAGAAAAATTTGCTTAATCATCTTCCAAAGATTCTGCAAATTTTTCTACCGTCTTGCAGTTTTTGCCAAAAAATATTTAACGACATTATTCGACAACGCTCATATAAATATAAGAGAGCACGGCGCTATTTTTGTTGCTCAATATGTTTAATTAGCATAATTTCATGCCCGCCAGTACTGGCAGGTGGGACACAAGCGGACAGCCCAGCTTCCGGCAGGCATTGGAGGAAAGTCGCTGCCAATTCGACGCGATTTATTTTACCCAATACCCAATTACGCGAAAAAAATAAAATTAAAGGTCATGAATGCTCGAAATTACGAAGCAATAAATTCTGTTAACGAAATATAAAGATATAGGTTTATAAGAAAAAATTTCATCATGTTTCTCATAAAAAATAAATACAATAATAATCAATTAAACCAATTAAAGCGTCATTTATCGCGCACAGGTAAAAATATACGGTAGTACACGGTATAAAAGTATAGAGAAATAATGCGAATTTTTATAATCTTAACAATTAACTAAATTATTATCTACTATCAAATGTAATAATGATAATAATAAAGTATTTGTTATCTGCAATATGTATAGGGTAGACAGAAATCCTTTGCAAAACTTTCTTTTCCATATTTGTAGTATATCTAATATTTCAAAATTTTAAGTCTTGAAAGATTGCTGCATGTGATGGATTTTTATCACCAAGATTCTCTCTCTCTTCACTGATGTACTAATTGATATTGCACCAGCATCGCTATTGCTATACCAAAAATAATCCTATTTTTACTTCTTTTCTCTCTTTCTCTCCGAAACGACCGATGCCGCTTGCTAACATGCAAATCCCGGCGCAATCGTTCTTACAAATTCGTGTTAGGTCGGGTCAGCTTGAGCCAAACTCGGCTCGCAGACGTGTAATCTGCGGAGCTAGCCACTAGGCGGGGTAATGATACGCTCGCGATCGGCGCGCGGAGGGGTATCAAGATAGTGTAGCCACTAGTATCGCTAGTGAGGTGGTATGGTCGAACGCGGTCGGTGCGGTGAGTACTCGGTGAGACAAGTCCGGAGCTCCGAGACGGGAGCGATCTATATTTACGTTACCTGACGCGAACGCTTGATCTAGACGTATACACAGCCACCAACCGATTCGCCATACTGCATTTCCACTCCGTCATTCGCTAAACGCGAGTAAAACGGCGGCGAAACGACCCGCAAATCTGTCATTGAATAATATGACTCCGATTTTCTCGAGCCTGCAATTCGAACGCTATCCTTCAAGAAACACCGCCGATAAACCTTGTAATTTTATGTGTTTATGGAAAACTTAACTACTTTTATGAGATATATTTTGTCCTGAACACATTGCATTCCGCTGTTTCTTGGAAAATTTTCTCTAACAATAAGAAAAATGCACTTTGCATTTGTAACAATTTTGTAATTAAAAATAAGATTAAGAAATATTTTATTTAACAAGAACTTTCTTTTAGGTATATGTAGGTATTTCATAAGAATTCGAGCAAACAATAATGCTATTTTCTTCGAGTTATGTTTTTATCTCGGACTTCGATAGTTCTCTCTGGGCGATGTGGTGTATTATTGTGCGCTTCCTTGCGTTTTTAATATTATGCGAAGGCGTTTATTCCGCAGTTCCTCGCGGAACGTGACTAATTAAACATCAGGCGGAGAATTCTATCTGTAACTGCGCAAAACGTTATCAGTAAGTGGTGCGAAATGTGGATCTAGTGCAAGTTAGCGAGAATGTGCTGCAATACACGAGGCGGGATTATTTTACGCCACTTGCCTCTAAATACACAGCCGTAGCCGTATAAATTTTTTACGGATACGCCCCTTGTATATTTTTTTCATTCCGTGCATCGCAAGTTGCAGCCATTTTGTCAATTGTTATTAAATTTATTCACGTTTCTAACAATAAACAACAAAAGGATACGATTTGAAAAATGTAAAATATTTATTCAAATTAAAAAGTTTTAAAGATAAAATATCGATAAAACAATAAGAGGATCGTTAAATTTGATCAATGAAACATTGCATTAAGGGCCACTTCGACCAAGCTCCCGTTTAACTTAATCGTTGATTAGTCAATTAGAAATGACTAATCGCATTTGCTCATTAAGCAGATTGACAAATGCGATTGGTCATTTCCAATGAACTAATCAATGATTAAGTTAATCAAAGCTTGGTCGAAGTGGCCCTAAATTATCGCGAGATTAATAAAATTGCGTAAAACATAAGGCTTTATGCTAATTTTGTTTAACGCAGCATTCGATAAACGGATTTGCTAAGTACGAAGTAAGAATTATCTGTATATAGTATATATACCATAATTATTATTACTCCTTTAATTGAACGTCTTTAAATCTGGACGCATACCGACAGTTTTTTAATTGCTACCCGCTCGCGACATAACACGATTCCGAGTATGGTCCCGAGAGTTAATTGCACGGACAAGAGAATTCGTAGTGTAAACTCTGAGAGTAATTTTTGTACGTGAATCGAAAGCTATTCGCGCTAACCGTAAGTCAGCTCGTATAATAATACCGGTTGAGAGAATAATAGAAGTGCAATGCGCGTTGTAAAAGATATCGTACACGCAACTACCGTGATAATAGTAATTAATTTTGCAACGAGGATGTCGCTCGTTCGACAATTTGATAGAATCAATTTCTTACTTTTCAACAAATACGCGATATATTCTCGAACACATATCTATATATATATAAATGTGAGAATATATAATTAATATATTTTTACTTTATAAATTAATATTTTTAATATATGTATATTCTTTTGATATTAAATGTTTTGCAATCTTGTAGACACAAAAGCTAATAATATAAAATCTGTTTTCATAATTAAACTCATAAAAAAGAAACACGATCATAAATTACATTATTAAGATATATGTGCATCGTATCGGAACATATGTCCATGTATCAACGCAAATTGATTACAGTATGCACAATTTACGTCATTATACGTTACGGAAAACAAATTACGTCAGCTGGGATCCTCGCGGCTACTAGTTAAGCTTACATATTATACGCTTCCTTTGCTGAAAAATAAAGCTACACGTTTCGATACATAGTGGTCAAAGCGTTCTTTAGAGACACGCGATATTATATATTCATATGATACATCGATACGCGCATGAAGTATATCATGACGTAATCAATCATTACACTCGATTTATCGGTTATTATACAAGAATAGCCGAATCCCCCGGAGGGAAATTTACAATGTTGTGGTGTAGCGATCAACGAGCTCCACATTTCTCACACCGCTGGCAAATTAATAACAGCGACGAAAAACGATTAGCTAGTTTTCGCTGCGATTGATCACATAGTGTGAAATAAGTGTCCGATTTCTTACGCAAATACGCCGCCTTTCACTGAATCAGTCAAAGAAATAAACGACTGGGGAGGGAACCTAATAATGGTGAGAGGTGGATTAAAGCATAACAAGAAATTTAATTCCGGTCATCTTAATCGCACAATTATTTTAACGTCAATATGTAAAATTAGCTGTCATTATTAAACTTATGCAACGCATGAGATTCAAAACAAACTATCCAATTTGTCATTATCTTAAGAAATAAAATAAATATTTAAAAATAAAAACATCAAACTACCATAATTTTTACAATGTTGAGAATTAATACATTCTTTCTTTAAAATATATGATATCTATTTTATATATAAATATACATTCAATTCAAAAAAATCATTTTTTTTTGCTACTTGTCCAATCACGAAAGTTGATACTGCTTTCGTTTGCGGGGTGAGAAACCCGCTCTAAGTGGGTACAAAAAATCCAGGCTTATCCAGTTAATTTCCATCCCTTTATCTTCAAGAAAATAAAAGAGTGAAATTGCCTAAAGCAGCGTCGGTGCAGTCCCGCGTGTTTCGGGGTTCGCCGCGGTAGCCTCGCTTTTTAAGCCGAAAAACAGAAAGCTCGGCGTAAAGCCGTGCTACAGCGGAAGATGATGCGAAGTCGAAAAAGGGGATCCGGGGCTACCCTGTGTTTACACGGCGCGGCGCGCCGCCCCGTGAGCATTAGCTCTATCTTTCTACTGCCCAATCTCGCGTTTCTGAAATGCAAATTCTACCGAAACGAGCGGATGGCGAAATGAAGGGATGCGGCGCGGCGCGGCGACGACGATCTAACTGTTGGTTCCCGTGACTTGTCCCGGACGCGTTACATTGGTCGGAACGGAACGGAAGCCTCTCTGATAGCCCCCTCAATCGCAATGTCGCCGAAATAAAGCCGATTCGATTGAAGTATATTTCGATGTATTTCTAAAAATTATATTATTGAAAATGTCAAAATATAACTTAATAATTCAAACCAGAATTATTTTGCAATTATTTTAATAAAGAAGTAATCTAACACAGCATCTAAATTTAAATTTGAATCTGAATTTAAATCCAATTATCACGATTAAAAATAGTTTTAAGTCCATCTAATATCTCACTTTATAATAATAAATAATGAGTTTTCCGTGGATATTAATTACCAAGCTAACAAGTGACAAATAAAAAGGAACATTAAGAATTCAACGCAGTTGCATAAGTTAAGGCTGCATGTATCAATCCTTAATAACTATAATTATAAATCGGACGGTTGATTCCGCTTTGAGCCATCTTCAACGATACAATACCTAACAATTAAATAAAAATTCATTTATAATTTATTTTTACAGAGAGTCTACTTGACTATAATATAAAAATTCTTTTACTATAGGAGATTGCTAAGCTAAAAGCACTGCACATTAATAAAGAATTTAGTGTACCTTACTGCAAGATTTTACTACGATTATTATAAACGCATTACGAACGTGAAGACAAAAACTAACCATTGCTAACGACTTTCTTTCAAGAAATGCGATGATATAGAGTCGTCAGCGTTGACACATGCCGAGTTCGAAGGCCCCGTTACTCAGGTCATTTTCTTATAGCAAATTCCCACGTGATTTTCAATGGATTGTAAGGAGGGTGCAAGAAACTATCAATTTAATAGCAGACAAACGTTATAGTGATGTTTCAAAGCTTACGAAAACATTACAACACAATAATTTAATCAGAAATAATTCTCTTAAACATATTAAATTATATATAAATAAAATAGATGAATGAATCTTTAATTTAAATTACGTTCCATGTTATAATTACTTATGTTTTTTTCTGCATTCTCTGCAATTTATTTTAATCACTCTTTTGCGTTTATTGAATATTAAGAAATAAATGAAATAATAACAATTATTTCAAAAATTATATTTTAGAAAATAATAAAATATTAATCTAATATCTAGCGTTTAGAATGAGGCTTAAACTTTCGGAATAATTAATACTCAAGAACAAAAAGATCCCATACGTTAATTTTGTTAAACTTTGCAATAGGACTGATGAGCCAGCACCAATTTCGTTGTGTCTGGGGAGTAAGCCACACCCTAATAGGAAGGCGAATTCAGGATACGCCAGCCACACAAACACAACGCGCACATCAGGTACACAAAGTGCGACACGGGGAGTGAATTCTGTCACGAAAGAAGGGCAGCGGTGGTACTTGAACTAATGACAGGACTACCTAATTAGGAAGACGCATTCGTGGAGAATAAGGTTACGAATTGTGCACTTCACAAATGAACAATTGCAACAATATCAAACGAATATTTAACGTAGTCACAATTCTCCATAAATAATACCGCTAATATTTCAACGCCGCTTTCAGATTTCTGTGTCTTTATACCCTCAATTTGCTATTGTCATAATATATACACGTTAAATTAAGTTAAATGGTATTAAATGATATTGTCTTAGTCTAAAAAATATTTTACACTATTTTAATTTTAAATTAATTATTTAAACTTTGCTGTTCTTATTTTAAGAATATGTATTTTGACATCTGAACCGTGTTAGATTATAAATCTGTATAAATTAGCAACTTCGATAGATTGTTTCCCGAAGTTCTTACTTGACCTTATCATTCTTGGATATCTGGA
Source organism: Temnothorax longispinosus (assembly GCF_030848805.1). Lineage (NCBI taxonomy): Eukaryota > Metazoa > Arthropoda > Insecta > Hymenoptera > Formicidae > Temnothorax > Temnothorax longispinosus. The sequence goes on along the minus strand of NC_092364.1, from coordinate 7,011,662 downwards.
GATTCGAGTTGGCAAATTCTCAACAACATTAAGTGCATCGCTAATTCGTAAAATGGCTCCACGTTGCGTTCGGGGTTCATCAGCAACGTTTTTTTTGAAGAAGAGACACACGCACGAGCGCGGAGCGGCCGCGTGTTAATCCGCCTATCCTTCTCCGAGGCTAGCTCCATGTGCAATTACAATCATTAAGTCCTCTATCCTCGCGGTGAGAAAAACGGACGCTTGAAAAACCAAATGACAGCCTCTGGTGATGTAATGACAATGAGACGTGCCCGCCTCTGTCTGACACCGGAAGTGCCCGCTACGCCAGAGAACCGAACGATCGCGCCGGTGTCATACACCGGCGTCTTCTTCGTATAACGAATAAATGACTAAATTGCCGCGGTACGATTGCCGCTAATTATCAAGACCTTCGGCAAATAACAAAAAGCGAGACGCTCCGCGAGAGAATTCGAGAAAATCTCGCGCGTCGAACGAACGAGTCGGATCAACAGCGAAATCAGTCTTCGCGTGAAAGTCCTGTGAACTGGAATTTACAATAATATCTGACGTGAGATAAAAATTGAAATTTTGATTAACTCGATAAATTGATATTAAAAAATTGTCAGATACTTTCTTAGCGATAAACTCTGCGACACACTTAAAATCGTTTTTTCCCTATATTTGCAAATTTCTAATCATAAAAGTAAAATTTCTTAAACCTTAAGATAAATTTAAAAGAAAATTACCAAAGAAAAATTTCTTTAAAATAAAATCAAATTAATTTAGTTAGAGAACAAGATTTAGTTAAAAATAAAATTCTCTTTCTTTTTAAGAATTTAAAACAGTTTTTGTTAAAATGAACAAACGATAATATTAAAGTTCGTCCAAGCCATTAGCAATTTAAATCACATTATTGTTGCTCTTCCACAACAAATTTGGTAATAGCTAGCATGATTATTAGCGAAAACCGTACCAACGACGGCAACGAAGTTGTTCTGTCTTATTCGTCATCTGCGAGAAGGACGCAACATAAATTACGCATAATGACGCCGCCTTGAGAATTTGCAATCTAAACTCAGACGTTCTAGTACGCTTATATGTCAAATATTTGAATCCCAGTTTCCTGAGCACATTCTCACGATTTCTAATAAAGTTTTTTTTATTGGTTATTCGCTAATATAACTATTACATAAATAAAATATATATTCTACAGCTTGCATATATATCACATATAATCTTTGTTCTACATTTTCTCTCCATGACTTTACAAAAAAAAAATACATACATAATTATGTATATATAAAAATTGTATTGGTTTGAAATAAAGCAAGCAAAGAAATCCAAATTTCAATCAAATAATATTTCATAAAAACAAAAACACTGTTTAAAAACTTGCAATGAGAAAAAAAACCGCTAATTGAGAACTAATTACTCGTTTAATAGTCATTAATTTCCAGTAATATCACAAAATAGCATCAAAATTTTGGATGCTCCTTATAATTCGAGTTTATTGCTTGTGTATCTTTTATTTCGGCGAACATTAAACAAGCGAAAAATCAACTTATGCATCAGACTCGTAAGGCCAATGATCGTTTCTGGTTTTTTTTTATTTCGGTGCACAAATTTCCGAGAAAAAAGGGCATTATTCGGGTTTCGGGGCCCGCATCAACGGTTAGAGGAACGTGTTCGCGCGCGACTCGACAAATCGGCACAATGGGATTGGATGCCGCGCGCGCCAAACAAATCGCGGCTAATAAGAGGTTGATGCATGGTGCCGCGAACTGGAGGGGGCCAATACATAAAAATAAGATAAATTTTACACTCGGCTGGTGATGAATGGCGGGATGAATTATTGAATAGTTAAACACACAGCGCCTTACCGGACCGGCTGGGCCCCGGGCCCGGGACCGGGCCCGAAGTCGGATAAGATACATCGTTACCGAGCAGAGCCAGGGCCGCTTCTTGCGAAACGGAGTCTCGAATTCCGTCTCAAAGTACCAAATCGTATCGACAAGTCGATTTTTCGCTACAATGGTTCTTAATAGCTCGGCTACGTCAAATAATCGAGTTTAGAACTGATATCAATTTCGGTGAACTCATATATGTTTATAATGAGCGCAACAAATAAATACAAAAACTTTTTTTACATATACAATATTGAAATAAATTTGCCTATTTCTAATAACTACAAGGATCATGAGAGATCAGCGCAAGATAAAAAAAAGGAAAAAAAAACGATTGCATATTGTAAAATAAAATAAAGCTATTTGGCGAATATATGACATACGATAGGGGTAACAAGTGGGATGATGAATTAGGTATGCGACGATACTATCGTTATACTTTTGCTTTCTGAGACGGGCGATTCTACGGTTTTAATTGCTGGGAAAGCTCGTAATCGCCTTCATCGCGAAACGCCTTACCAATGTTACATTTGAAAGGGTAATGGTGCGACGGAGGTGGTACTCCGAGAAATACCAAACGGGACGCAAACGGCGACACATATCCCGCTACTATTTATATTTAAATTCTTCCCCGACAGATCGCCGCGCTCGATAACGAAATTTAAATTCCATTTGAGAAAGTGTAACGAAATTCGTATAATTCGTCGAAGGAAGCCGGCACAGAGATTGAAGTACATGGTGTTGTTGGTGCAGGCGTAACGCAATGAGTAACAGCGATACGCGATAACGATGTTCCATATTCAGACTCTTAACTGTGTCGTCGTGCAATACAAATGGTCCAACTATAACGACTGCCTGCTCTTTTTATGCCATAAAAAAAGGATTTCAAGATTTTTCTAAGTGGGTAACACTGACTTAAAAGTTTTCCTTTTTGCTTCTTCCAATATTTTCTTCTTTTGACTACTTGTAAATACATTATTAACATTTAATATAATAGCACTAACATCTACACTATTCTACACCTAATTATCTTAATTGTTATGGAATTTTCACGTCTTGTTTTATGGAAAAATAATTTTCGCAAATATTCATTGAACATCAGCAGCGCTAATATCTATATATCAATACACTCAAAAAGATAAGACGGAGCTCGTTTCTCAGACGCGATCGCGATCGTAAAATGTAAAAAAATTTCTCATTAAAACATACGCGTAAATAAAATTGTCGCTGCGGATATAACTATATATTTCTTTATCGAGCGCCGAAATTGTGGTCATTCGAGATTGTGGAGTTTGAAAGCTCCGGGTTCGATGTCTCTCCCCTTTTCCCTCTTTCTATCTATATACCATTTCATCCTCCCTGTCTCTTTTTATTCGTCCTGTCCCTTTAGAGAAGTTCGCCTCGAAGGCGCGGGCACTCTTTCTCTCTCTTTCTCTCTGGGACGAAGCTCGAAGGCGTTTCGGCGCTTATTGGTCTCCTCGTCGGGCGCCTCCGTTCCTGCGGCATAAATTCACCTGCGCGTTTCACTTCGTTATGGCTCTATTCACAGTGCCGTAACCACACGAGGACGGATATTCCTTGCTGTGCGGCCCATTCAGCACTCTCGATACACCAAAAGCAACGCAGCGCCAACCGCGGCTGGAGAACGCGCACGGTGCGTATCGTTGATTGTTTAATGCTCTCTCGAGAGCAAAGTATAAACGTGGTAAATGCAATCATAAAGACGTATAATGACAGTATTATCTGTATAATATGTTTACGGGTGGAAACAATGTGGCAAGATTGCAAAAAATTCCTTTTAACTGAATTCATAACATCATAACGAGATGCAAAATATAGAATATATAATTTCTATATATCATTATATCACTATATATCAATTAATTTTAATTTTCCAGTCCTAATAATAGAATTATTTTTATAAAACAAGTCGCTAGCTAAAAAAACATTAAATGTCGAATAGCGGGGGAATATTGACGCAAAAAATTAGGGCTCTATTCATTGACATTCATAATGACAACTACTACTATTACATCACTGTAAATCCAAATATGTTATTTCTATACCCATAAACGTCTAAAAATGACAATTTGACTAAAACTCATTTTACATGTTTCGTTGCGTGTTAAATTAAAAGTTAATACGTTCACCGTTAAAAGACGTGATTTAAAAAGGCAAGAAATGTGTAAGAAGAGTCTCAGTTAAAATAACACACTTGGATTTGCAGTGGCATTTCGGCTGACGGCATCGATACACAATGCAGCATCAATCACGCGCGCGACAAGGGACATTTTTATAATTGGATACAAGGTGTTAAATCTGCTAGGTGTGGCTGCGCACAGGAGTTATGCCCGCCACCAATAATCCTCTTGTCGCGAACGCTATATACGTATTATACACGGCCGCAACGCATCACGGCGCTGACTAACGTAAAGGGGGAGTCTATTAAATTACAGCGTGCGCGTTACCATGTAGAAAGTAGGTAAGCGATATCCTCCTTTAATGCGAAGTGATAGCGCGGTATGTGGGAAACCAGACGAATCTATTTTTGCTGACAAACAAAATTTATAACGAAGAGAAAACGTATTCGTGAAATACGTCCTAATTGAAATAACACGTTCAATTTTACGAGTTCCGCGTCCTACATTTATCTCGAATGTTTGTAGCCTAACTGTAAATTGTTATATTACATAAATTATGCAGAATTATGTTATCTATAGTACAAACGTCACGAATTAATTTGGAACTCGTTGAATAAAACAAAAACCACAACTCCTTATTTATCTATATCCGGTATAGACCACCGCCTGCCCTCTTGATGTATGTACATTCTGGCCGTTCATTGATCGTCGTAGCTAAGTATCTTCGAGCAGTGTACCATTAATCGTTAATGGTAAAATCGATTTGTGGACCTATTTAGCCGATAGCGTAAATAAATGTGGCATATATCTCGCGGGCACCGCGGTGATGCTTAATGGATAACGAAAAATCTTTGCACGCCTCGGAGGCCTCGGCCACGGTTCTTCGACTGGTTGAATGGAGCAAAGGTCTTAGAAGCGGGTTCATTACAAGGCTATAAACTCACGTTATAAGGTCGTAAGGATGCGCGGCAATTACTTAAGAACTAATCAGCCGAAACCCGGGACGATGGCAGCTATCCATCAAGAAATCATCGACCTTAACTCGAATGGCCCTGCTGTACCTTCGCGAACTTACAAATACTCATTGAGAATTTTCGGTTTTCTCATTTCCTCGTTATAATTGAAAAATCTCCAGTAATCCTTTGTAAAATATTTTTTACAAAAAGTTACTAAAACTTTATAGTTTCTTGTAAAATCTCCTTTGATTTTGATAAATTTTCAAAGAAAAATAACTCCCTAATATTTTTCTCGTCGCTGTCAATAATCAAATTTGAAAACAAAAACCATTTTTCAAATCATATTTGTCTAACAATAAGTACGAAAAGATTTTTACATGTTTTAAATGTTTAAAATATTTTTTAATATTTCGATCACTTATATTTGCTATCTAATATTAAATCTCATAAATCCAAAATTAAGCGATCCCGACTGGGCAGTTTGCATTTATTCTGACTCACAACGTTTCAACCATAATTTGATCCTTCTCAAGTGAGATATTATAATTATAATTAAATACGCAACAATTAGACATGCGTCGTTAGACGTTGTGTCCTAACTACATATATCGTGCGAACGCCACGATATTTGGTGCGTCAAAAGAATGGAAATGTAAAATTGTAAAAATTGCAAAAATGTAAAACTGTGAAGAAAATTAAACTGAACATTTTCTCTATTGAATCCGTACCGTTCCATATTCAAAGTCACAATGAATTAAATCTCATATTAATAAAAGGCAATAATGATTAACAAACAAACTCTTGATAATAAAATTAACAAGTAAAAAGGTCTTTGAGAGTACAACGCGATTGACAGTGAGTAAATTAATGTTATATCAATATTTAATAATTAATTGATAGAGTACATAGTTATAGGATTATGTATAACATAATTATGTATTAGGTATATTAAAGATCGATATAATGTTAACTTACGCACTGTCAACCGCGTTGTACTGTCAAAGTTCATTTTTACTTGTTACTTGACTACAAAATAATGTGTAAAGAATATTTCGTGCACTCACACGTTGTTCCCTCATCATTAATAAAGTCCAGTTTAATCCATTTTAATAAAAGCAAGCGTTCTTGAGAAAAAGTCTAATCTCTCCTGATATATGCACCTCTACGCGGCTACCGGTGTCGCGCGAAAGGATCTCAGCGCTGCTAATGGGCGAGATACTAGAGATACTCGTGCTTTCAGTGAGAACCTCGCGAGAGAGCATCAGGACGGCGGAGTGCGATTTGCGTGGTTAAAGGATCGTTCGGGAGATCGCGCGAGGTGGAATAAAAGAGAAGAGAGAGAGAGAGAGAGAGAAAACATCCGTCCCGTGGAAGAGCGCCGTGGTGGCGAACGAGAGCGAAGAGCTGACAGTCGAACGAACGGGTCAAGATCGGGAGAGAGAGACTGACTGAAGTATAATCAGGTTTCGACTGAGTCCGCGGCCGCGTGTAATAACAGTAATCCCTCCCTACGCCGGTAATTTGGCTGTTCGCTCAAAAACTCCAAATTATAGAAGCTGCTGTCATTAGGCCGCGGCGAGCGAGCACCGTACGCGCAGCATCGCGCTGCTGCGCTCGCCCGCTTCCCCGAACCCGACAGAATTTTGGGAGAAACTCGACAGCGCGAGTTCACGTCCGATCGTTAGCGATAAAGTTTCCTTGACGTTGACAAACCCCGCGGCCTGGACATTCTACCGGGACTTCGGCGCTCGAGGTACGAGGATGATACGACGTTCGACGGTTTCTTAATTCTTATTCGTTCGGATACTTCTTGTTAGAATTAAGTAGCTGTCAGGAAAGTCTGTGATGCAATTTTCGAAATAAAAGTAATTGGCAAGTAGAAAAGAACAAGAAAGAGGCAGTATAGCGGAGATTTTGTCATGACACATTGATTAGCGTATTACGTAGCTTGATATATCTGGTATCTGGTGAAGAAGATATTTCTACCTTTTCGTTGTTTCAAACTTATATAATTTAAACAATCGCAAATGTTACCTCAAGAATACGTCATTATTTTAAACAGGAATTTCAACGTGATATTATAATTTTTGTACACAGAAGTTTGAATGATTGCATCCGCGACACTCGTACGCCAAAACAATGTTAAAATTGTATACAACTAACTCTAAGATATTCTCAACAGTATTATTAAATCAAGAAAACCTTGCTGTGTGTGGGTGCACAACAGCTAGTGCCATACATCGTTCCTCATCGATCGTTGTAGTCCTCGATAATTCATTTGCACATTCAAAAATCGAAACAAAGCGATACGGTGCTCGCGCGGAGTTGTTTCAGTTGAAATGGAATTTACGGAATGACGCGCGCGCTTATGCGCCTTCCAAGGTGCATTCGCCTAGGATCGACAGAGCCCGAGGGAAGGACTTCTCCGAGAGAAGAATCCTAAGGAGCCAAAGCAGCCGAAGAAGAAGCGCGAGGGAACGAGCCGGGCTGATACCTTGCGGGCATTTTCTGGCATAGAGCCCCCTGTTCGTTCCTCGCGTTCCCCTCATTCCCCTCCCTTTCGTATCGTATCAAAGGCGACTCGAGGGGAAAGAATGAGAAGAAGATCGCCGATCGTTGCCCGTATGCCTCGAAACGGCCGTTTAAAACTCCATTACGCCCGTTCGTGATCCTTGGTGCGATCACGGGGTACGCTCCTCACCGTAGAAGAGGCATCTACGTGAACTGGAAAAGGGTTCAAACGATTACTCAACGTGACACGTCCTGAAGCTACGGGGGAGGAAGAAGACCCATCTTCAACGTCGAAGACTTGATGCTTCTTGAGCCTGCGGGCCGCGGATTCACGATCGTACACAACTCGTGTGTCTACCCTGATTGAACGAATGTCCGAATAGGCCCAGAATTCTTCCCAGAAGAAATATATAAGCACTTGCATTAAGTTTCGAGTTGTTTCCATTACACTCCAGATTATTTAATACATCGATAACTATAAAATCATTAAGAGACTTAATATATAACAATGTGTTTATAAGATTAAAAATTTATGAAGCACATGCAATCGTATAAAACTCTTTTCTTTTAGCATTTTTGCAAAACATAACTATATAATTAAAATTCTGATCGATATTCATAGTTAATTGCATATATAGTAAAATATTTTCTCTTAAACGCATGTTAAATTTCTAAAATCATGTATAATTGTTTGTTTAAAAAAGTGAACACTCGCCACGTGATTTTTTCATGAATTTCCAAAAGTTCATGATACAGTGAGGCTTTCTTGACACACGCGATAGAAGTCACATTTTTCTCCAGCGAGAGAGAAAAGACCGTATGATTCATCAATAAAAATTCCGAAACAGCTCCAAGACGGCCTTCAAAAATTAATTCAGCAAATTAATCACGCCTCCTGCCTCGCGATACTTTATGAAGACATTCAAGTGGGCACACAAGACGCCAAGTGCACGAAGTGGTTGAAGTTAATGGGCTACCCCGTATACGTATCAGTGGCTAGCCTTCGCACATGTTCGCCTTGAATACCCGGCGAGCGTCTGCGAAGTACTCTACATTTGGACGAGCGCGCAACGCGCGACGGACGGTCTGCAACCGCGATCCATTCCGAGGTTAACAAGGTTGCGGAAGACGCGCGATTCGAGAGAACGCGCGAGTTCGAAGGAGTCGAGACTCGCGGCTCGGAAGATTTTAGTCTTCCGCTTCTGCGCAATCAGCCGGGCCGCTCAATCTCTGTCGGCTTAGCGGCCGACTACCCTATAGGTGCATCCTCCTTTTGATGCATCGAATGCACCGCGTGTGCAACCCGTGCGATCCTCAGCAACCCCTCGCGCGTTTCGCGCACACCCACACACCATCTCACGCAACGCGCGTGTATACGCGCGCTCACGCACGCGCGCACACCGGGGCGCGTGCTCGCGAATGAAAGAGAAGAAGCACCTGGGAGCATGCGAGATCGTCATGAGAGGATTAAGAGCTTACCAGATTGGTGCAGATTGCTTTAATTTCTCAAGCAGCGCGCGAGCGAGACGTATAGTGTCGCGCGGCGAAGCGATGAAAAAATTCCCCGGCGTTCAATTTGCTAACGCAATAAGATGCCAACGCAATGGCCCTGTTTTCCTCTTTGTAACTGAACTGAGACGCGCCGCGACGGCGTGATTTTTTCGATAAGTTTGTGGCACTATGAAGAAGATTTAATCGGTTTAATCGGTTACCATTCAAAAAAATTATATTATCTTTTATAGAAGATGGAATACGTTTGCCACTAGAGTATTATGTACTTTTAGAAATATTGATTGTATTAATATTCGATATGAATAAATACGCGAGTATTCTTAAAGCGGAATTCTGAAAGTTCAAGTGTTTCTACTTGTCTAATTATTATTCATGGATGTGCTCACATTTCTTTTTGAAGCGATCAAGCTACCGAACTGCAGAACAACGGCGGAACTATGCATTCCTATGCAAGTACTGCCGATCTTAATTCCATTAACGCACGCCAGCTTGATTAAACGTAAGCAAACTTTTAGGACATCAATCATCAAACTCTACATTAGTATGATAAAATATCATGTAAAGATATTAAAAACGAATCGTTAATTAATGTCTCCATCATGTTTCACAAGAATGAGAAATAATCGATGTGTATTACATTGACAAATTATTTTCTAAACATATATATCAAAATGTATATTAAGATTTTGTAAACTTGTTAAAGCTACACGTGCAATTTGACACTTTTCCGTGCAAAAAGCAAAATTGCATTTACAATTAGAGTAAACTGCACTTAGAAGCCTTTCTAATAATATTGCGAAACAGATATATAAGTATCGACCAAAGTGTTTCGTCAAATGTACCTACGTATCTCTAAGCAAATGGAAGTTTTCACTGGGATTAAAGTTTCCTCGAATAATCGTGGTGTAACTACGTTGCGTCTAGAAAAACTAAATTGGCGTGAGACAGAAAGCACAAAGAGGGAGCATCGTACGTTCGATTTGATGCGGGAAAAATAGCCTGATACATACACGTGTTCCACGGAACAAACAAACACGCGACCGTACATCTTATTCCGGCCCCATCATTGTTAATATATAACCGTATCTTGCCTGACAAATCACAAATAATCATTTGCAGGCTTCTATACCTAATTCGCCATATATGCATAGGAAAACAACATTTTGTGGCGACCCATGCACCTGCAATTTCATCGGTCATCAGTCGCAACATTATAAACGTAATGACGATCTTTTGTGTGTGTGTGTGTGTGTGTGTGTGTGTGTGTGTGTGTGTGTGTGTGTGTGCACTGTGTGCGTGTGTGTTTGTGGTGCGCATCTATTATTACGTCTTAAAAACCGCTTTATGATATTAAATGTTATTTCCTTTTGCGATAAAAACATTATTTTAACCAAAAAATCTCGTTTTTATTTTCATCTCAAATAAATCTTGAAAAATAAGAAATTAAAGAAAAGTCAAGGAAGTTCCTTGCAATATTAATATGTCTGTTAAATAGATCTATTAAGTATATATCTTTGACATATAATAACTTTGGACATAATCCAACTTGACATATGCGTTAATCAAAGAAATAGTTAAATCAAAATTAGATTTTTACGTTTTTTATTTCTCTTCGGCATAAGTGCTTTGAGGAGAGAAGCAAGTAAAAAAGAAACAAGCCTTAATGCTATAATTCAATAAAATCTATATAATTCGCATAACATGTGAATGATAACATTCGATTAATCATCAAATAAATTAAAACAAAATGTAAAATATTCCATGATGAAAGAAAAACCGATTATATGTTTCCACAAAAATATAATTTCATAAAATTCTACGGTAATAAGCCTATATATATATTATAATCGGTTAGTGATATAAAACTAGGCATAAAGTGAACTCAAGCTACTCATGCGAGGACACCTAATTAAATGAATATTGGAGGTATGTCTGTGAATCAGTCATCGACATTAACTTTACGAGCGAACGCACAACTTTACATTACACTCAGCTTCGTCCCCATTAGCACGGACTTCGAACGCGTGAATTATATATGCGTTTCAAACTGCGATACTTTAAAGCCTTTCAGAGTTAATCCTATAATCCGCTTTTCACGTCATTTCAGTTACTCCCCGAGCGTGTGGAAAATGTTCGCCAATTAAACCGCGAAAATGTTAAATCACATTCAGAGACCTAACTTTGAGGTATTTGCAAGTCAGTGACTTTGCTCGATTTTATATTTTGTGCTAAAACCATATATTTTTTTGTCATGATAGTTTATTGCATAAAAGTTTATTTTTATATGCAAATATCTTGCCTGTCTTTAATTAAGTTATAATCTCGTATTTATTTCCTTATTCGGCGAATAATGATTTCCTATTATGCTTAATTGAGTTAGAATAAATGTGCAATATCATCATCTCATACCTTACTCATTTCTCCTTAATTAAACTTTTATTTCTCTCTGTTATATACATGTGAGCAAAACTCGCCGCCGCGGTCGTAATGCTCGTTGGTCTTCTGAAGTCTTCTTTCGAAACGTAAATCTCTTATAACTTCTATACGTTTTAATTTGTAAGATCAATATTTCTTTCCAATACTTGAAATCCTTCTTTAAGTACGTCAATCTGACATGGCCTCAAACGCGTCTTTAATCCTATACATACAATAGATCATTACACTTCATCTTTATATTGCAAAACGATAACGACTCGTATTGTGTCGCGACTCAGAGATAAAAAGGACCGAGTGTCACGGATAACAGCACCAAGCCTTCCTTTCCGCTTCCGAGCCGCAAAACAACAGTCGGCCGTTCTCGTTCTGCCTGTTGTATCGATTTAACGGACTCGCACCGACCTCTTTCCGTTCCGACGCCGTCTCTTCGTGGCGTAGACGGTCCCCAGCTGGCTCATGGCGACGGGGTTGTTGGGGCCCGACGCCGACGTCGGGGTCGGCACCGGCGCCGAGGTGGGCGTCATCGCGGGATCAACGACGTGGGGCTGAGGGTGAGTGGCGGTCAGGGTGAGCTGCGATCCCGGGGGATAGCATGCCGCCGTCACGTAATCCGTCGGCGCGAGGGACGCGGTCGGTGGTCCACAGATCCCGGCGATCCCCGGTGCCCTACCGCCCCCGCTGCCGCTTCCGCCGCCGCCGCCACCGCCGCCGACGACGCCGCCGCCGCCGCCGCCGACGCCGCCACCACCGACACCGACACCGACACCCCCGACCACCCCCAGCCCCGCCGAGGCGGCTCTGTCCAGCGCGTACACCGTGCAGACCGTGACGCCCCTTGCCTCTAGCGACGACGCTACGTCATTCTCTGTCACCGTCGGTGCCACTGCCACCAGCTGCTGGCGTCGGGGCACTTGCTCCTGATGACACCACCGTACGCGCGCGGCAGCTGCGACAGCTGTTACCGCCGCAAATTTCGAGCGACCAGTGTCCCTTGTAGACGCGGGATTTCTTTCTTTCTTCTTTTTTTGCGAATCGAGATCGGATTCTCTTACACGTTATCACTCGTCAATTGACATTTAACGGCATTGATGATAAAGAATAACGAACTGTCATTGAATCGTAAACGAAGCTAGATCGCTCAGTGGATGACTTTCAGAGCTCACATTGGATAAGTCATCTCTAAATTTCACGAAACGTTATGATGAATGTGTAGTGTCATTAGGAAATCCTTAGACTCGACCAGCTATCGTCGGTATCGTTCTCGACATCGATGTGAGATTCGCGATACACTGTACACCGGAGTGAGATCATCTTTCCACGTCATTCTCTACGGAACAAGTTCACTGTCACTGGGAAATCGCGACACGACATCAACCAGATTGCAATCGCTCAGTCATTCACTTTCCCAGCCGATAGAATCGGAGTCAACAACTGCACTGCGGGGAACATCAGCAACGTTCAAGAATCAGCGATGACCGGGACACCTGGACACAGTGCCATACGATTACCACTTTCAGCCCCAGGATAGGGAAACGCGGGACTCGCCCCATCCTCGACTCTGATATTACGGACGGTTCGAGCGCGCGTTATCTAATCCTCACTGCAGATGCATGTTAAATTTCACTCTCACTATCCCCCGACGAGCGCCAGCACTCTCTCGATGCCCCGGTACCACTCGATATTACTATCATCCGGTTGCGTGACGGTCATGTGGCGCGATATCTCGGTATATCTGCCCAGAACACTCGGAACATCCAGTTGGCCGACCGGTGCGAGCCCGCTTATCACCCAGACTTCCCGATCCGGTCGTGTCACGTGTGCGCGAAACTGACCCGCGCGTCCCTCTCTCGTTCACACGATCGTCCTCTCTCGTTCCCTCCCTCCGTCGATCGGTGTCACAGTGCCTCCCTTCCTATCTGTCACAAACGGGAAAGAGAAAGCCACCTCTTCCCCCTACCAGGGTTTCTTCCTTCACCACCCTTGCGATCCGTCGGAGCGAATCAACTGATGCGAATCACCGAACGAGCAACCCGTTCAAACGCGAATCGTTGAAGGTCCATTCGATCTAGGTTCTATCTGCATTAATACCGCTCGACGATGCTGGAGAACCGGAAACCAGTGGCAAACGCAAAATCTAATTGATAGGTCGGTGGCGGAACCCTCGTGCTGGCGGGTTTCGCGAAGTGGAGCGCGTAACGATGCGGTGCTCGCTTCGTAGAAGCGTATCGTGTACTGGCGCGGGCCTGCCGGGCGTAGCATAAGTCAGGAGAGCGTGGCATAGATCGGAGAGTGGAGGCGCAGGCCAGTGGTGGTGGGCCCAGCAGAGGAGTAACCCTCCACGGGTCGACCGGGAGACCGGCCGCTGGTTTCTATCCGTCGTGACGCAGGGTCACCACTCTGACCCCCACCCGCAACACTCGCCACGCCTACGAGTGAGCCGAAGAGACCAATCGCGGTGCCAGCATGGCGCTACCGGCCTAACCACCGCGGAACCACCGATGGAACGATACCATCGCGCGCGCCTCGAGATTCCACCTACTCCCGGCGTGCTTTTCTTTCTTCCTCCGCGTCCGCGTCCACCTCCTTACGCCTCCGAGTCCGCGAACCTGTGTATACGTTGCGCCTATCTGCTCTCTCTCTCTCTCTCAGAAACGCATTGCTAGAAGCGCGTGAGACATTTGACTACATCAGGCAAATCCGCGAAAGAATGGTTGATATTTTCTAACGAAAGGAAATACTAATATAGTTTATTCCACAAGGAAGAAATGAGAAAAAATGAGATAGTTCCTCATAAAATAGAAATAGATGGACAAATTATGATGGCATGCAACATCTTGCATTATAGAGTTAAATTTTATTAATATGGAGCACGGATAAACCGATCTTTTGAAATTTTAACGTAAAATTATAAGAAACTGATACTAATATTTAGAATTTTTGATCAAATAAATTGAATATTAATTGTGATATTGAACATTTAGAGCAATTGATATAATTAATAAGTAATACAATTAAAATCAATAAATACCCATTAACGATCTAAATTAAACAGTTACATAAGATTATATTAATATAACAAATTTAAACACAATTTGTAACTTCTCTTTGTCGCATCTAATCCGCAAGCTTTACGTAATTTAATAAAAATGTACAAAAAACAATTTTTAATCATAAATTAACTGATTGACTCGTGCACCAAAAAATGCACATCTTATAAAGGTTTTTATATTAAATCTGCATCTATAGGCACAATAACTCGCTTCCTCTAAACAGTCGCAACGTGACATCGATCACACGCGCGTTTGGTAATCCAATTGCACAGGCCACAAAATACATAAATTGCCGGTCACGGCGCACGATAAGCCAGACCGGAACAATATATAATGCTCCGCGATCGTTGACGATTCTCGTGCCACGCATCATTCCGACGAGTGGCGCGTATATATACGTGCTTGTCCAGCAACACGTTCCCTCTTATCTGAAGAGCCATGCTTTTCGTGAACGCTATCTGATCGCGAGACATGAGCGATATCACCAGTAGAAACGACAGCGGTTAAAGCGAAACGCCGATATCGACTGTATGGCAACATTACGATCAAAGGAAGATCAACGGTCTCGCGGGGAACCGCGACGAAAGCGATTTCTCATGCACCCTGGCATACATCGTAAACTGATATCGACATGCCGGATATATGCCAAAAACGAGTTCGTCGGTGATCGAAACGCTTGGACGACACGCAACACGTCGCTTGGTTGTTGGTAATATTTTGTGTTATCAGCGACGATGCGTCGAATACGAATAGTTTCCGAACTATTGTTATTGTTGCGATGCAAACTTTTATTTTTCAAAGTTTCGCGAGATATCGAAAAATGTTAACGGATCACTGGATAAAACTTGGTTTACCTTTGCGAGAAATGACAAGTAACACAGTATTTGACTCGAAGACGAATAATCTTGTTCCATCATTTAGATTTCTTATGAAATTCGCATTTTTTATTCACGTCGTTTTCAAGCCGCCGGATGGTGAGAGTTAAGACAGTACGAGCCGTCGCTTGCATTGTGTGGCATTAAGAAAAATTTTATTACATTAAAATTATAAAAATTCTTCCTTAAATTAGAAAAGTGATAATTATAAATTTGAGAAGATGACAAATAATATTATTTTTATAAGTATCAAATGCTTTCTGTTTGAGAAACTGTAATAGAAGAGACCGGGGCTCGTTGTCACCGTTTTCACAATTTCAGCATTTGAGTTTTTATACAAGTAATTATCAGGATTAAACAGTACTAATATGATACAGAGAACCTTTTTCTACATTTTCATGCTAGGAACGCTTCTGTATAGGGTTTACGCCGCGCGGGATTTTACGCCGCAGATGTCAGAAAAAATAGAAGGAGTGAAGGTACTTCGCAATTATTCTGTTATGTGCCTTTATGCCATATTAGTATTGTGTTGTAATTTCAGTTCTTTACTGTTAATATTAACGAAACTGTCGTGAGTGGATTTCTCACCGTAGTAAGAAGCGCGATCTTGTGTTACGACCTACGTAAAATGATTACTGTAGGGAATGTAAAAGGTTTAATGGTTATTTCATAATACATAAGTGTAGAGGGATAGTAAATGATGGAATACAGCAAAATACAAGTGCATAGCTCTTGTATTTTCTGTTTAACTTAATATCTTGTATATCCCTCCTGTGTTTGGGATATATGTATATACGGCAAGTTAGCACGCAAGATTTATGCCATAGTATACAGACACTTTGTAAAACTCGAAATCTCCTATGTGTTTTTTTCCTTCTTTTTTTTTGGATCGTATAACAATAATTTTTAATGCATCTATCGCTCTTCTGTTTTCTTTTTAAAATTTTTCAAATTTATAATTTATCATTCTTACATCTTAATAAACTTCTTACACACATTTTATGACTTATTATGACATTTTATTGCCTTATTTATAAACATTATTTGTAATTTTTTATAAGGCGTATATTTCACCCATGAATGTCATATAACCCACCCCTCATCTGGGATATATGGCAAAAATGCAAGAGTTTCTAAAAGTTTTTTTTTATTAAATACAAAGAATGAATATTATATATTTATATTTTTTTATAGTAGTAGACAATATAAAGTTTTTATTGGTATAATTCATTTACCTTAAACATAGTAAATAATACTCGATAAATTAAGTTTCCCTTAGCTGCGGCGTATATATCGGAGTTACCCCACTGTATAGTTTCTTTGTAATAAGTGAAATACGGACATGCTGCATTGCAGCCAACTTGCCCCGATAGTAGGGTAAGTTGGCTATGCGACAAAAGTCGATGTTAAATTAATGAAAACGTAATAGAAACACAAAACAGGTAACAGATACGTACTTCTTGATAAAAATTGTATCTCTTAAAGTTATTTTGTAATGATCGAATAGCAAAATGCTGTTGTAGAAAAACAATTGTAGGTAAACTATTTTAGATGTAGCTTTCTTCAATATAAAAATATTAATATAAATATATATCTAGAGCTTCTATCAGCATTTTTAGGTAGCAAATCACATGCTCAAACAGGTCTCACGCGCGCGGCAACAACAAGTCAAGCTAAGTGTGTCTTATATGAGCCAACATATCCCATTCCTACATACGTTTTATTTCAGTAATTTTATTATAATAAATTACTGTTGTTAGTCAAAATAACATGTCGTATAGTAACAGAAACTTTTCTTTTAACTAATGATACGTCACTTGATTTATTTCTCAGGCTAAAAAACATTAATACGATATTTTGAAACGCTCGAAAAACTTGCCACCTCTTGAATCAAAGTTTTCTCTTTTTCTATTGTAATACTTGTTTGATTAAAATAAAACTTTGGGAAAAGTACCTGTGTCATATAAGAGATATTTTGTGATAACTTTTCCATTGTTTTTTCGCTATAAATACATAAACGGAACATTGCCAACTTGCCTCTTGTGCCAACAAGCCCCGGTCTCTCTTACATTTGATTATATAGTATTACATAGAACATGATATTACAATACAATTTGTAATTTAACGACAGGTAAACTATAGTAAATATTATCGTAATACATACAACAAATTAAATTCTGATTATTATTTTTAATACAAGCCAGAGAGCACAATTTTATTGAATTGTTTATATAAAAATTGGGCTACTGTTTATATAACAAATTATCCATAATAAATTGACAATTTTTATCGGTTTATTTAATTTTATGATTAATATATATATTTGTTATTATTTCGTGGTATTCAAATCTATATAATTCGACAGGCCGAAATTTTGATTTTCATTGTGTCTAACTGATTCTTATTTTATCATTATTTTCCTATTAAAATAAATAAAATTCAGAATTTCATGTTATGCTTAACACCAGATGCGCAATGGGAATCCTTCTGCAATCCCTCGCATCTACCACGGCGATCTTCCTTTTCGGAGGCGCGCTACTTGCCTATTACCGAGTAATAAATACCCCGTACGCTGTCTTGTTTTAATAACGTATTACACACCTTTTTACCGAAAAATCTCATTCGCGTTAAGAACTCATTTCACGCATGCGGCAGCAGAACGCTATGCGGATGCTACCTCGCGTCGCCGGGACTTCTTACACGCGAGAGACCCACGGGTGTGTACCAAGCTCTCTCTTGACTCTTCCATCCACAGCTGACTCGCCCTCCACTGCCCTTCCTTCTCATTCCGTCCGCGTACGTTCCATCGTGTTCTGTCTCTTCTCTTTCGTCTCTGAGTCACGCGAATTCGGCCGGCACGGCGTACCTCGTTTACTTCTTCATCGGAATCGAGATCTGACAACTTTTACTTTCGTCTACCGTCTCCCGGCGCACGTATACATATATGCACATCGATGCCCCTTAATTATGAAACTTAACACCGCGTAACCGACGCGACGCGTTACTTTTTAACATGGATGCGTGTGACCAGCCCCGAATAATGCGCGCGGCGCGTTTCTTTCTTGATGCGCAAGTTTGGACAGTTTTACGAATAAAGAACAACGGCAGAGAGTCGCAATTAAATATAAGATATTTTTATTCTATTATTGTATTATATTTTATTGTATTGTAGTATATTTTATTTTATTATATTTTATTGTATTGTAGTATATTTTATTTTATTATATTTTATTGTATTGTAGTATATTTTATTGTATTATACTATTACTATTATAGGCTATTTATTACCTGTTCCTAGGAACATGAAATTGTTAATTATGTCATAAAATTTCACGTTTTACTAAAAGCGCTGTAGTTAAGACATCTTCTAGTTTTCCTTCACCGCAAAGAAAATAACCCCCTTGACTGAACGCAATATAACCATTGTCTCCGTAATTATAGTAGACTTCGTATGGAAACCTCCTCTTTTTGTAACTTTTCATCACCGATACATAGCCAAGGAGTTGTAATAGATTTGTCCTTGACTACAAAATCGATTGTTAACGACTGCATTCACTAACAACTTCATTTACATGTAAAGGCATCAAAATGAAAAAAGTGATACTAAATTTATATTAAATATTATGTAGATATATACTATTACATTTATGCTTAAAAAATGTTTTATTGCATCATATGTCATACTGAATTCGTGCGATATATATAATAATTCAATTTGAAATCAATGATATTTTGATTGTGCATAAACTAAAAATATAATATTATATTCTTCAAATAAAATACTTCAATGTTTTAAAAACTTAGAGAACTCTGTCATCAAATATATAAAACTAACTTTGTGATGAGATATAAAAAATATTAATGTTTAACGGAAATAAGCACTCACAACGCGAATATTATTCTGATATATTTAATTATCTTATATATAAATTACATTTCTTTAAATTAAATCTTTTTCTGAAAATAAAACATTTCTCCACTAGAACAAAGAACTATTTTGATGCAAGTTTGCAAGACGAACGTTTACTTATATAAATGGAAGACGTGTCATTTGTTTATCGTATATTGCTAAAAGAAAGATATATGTATATCGCGCTTGTTTCATGCGACGATATCGGCATATCGGTGAAATTGCCTTCAAAGAAGCCAGTGTATATCTTGGAAAACGCTTAAGAGATTACATAAAGTTTTCTGACAAGGTTTCAAATAGAAAAAAAATAGTGTGGGAGATTAAACATACGCAATACTATCATTGTTCCTTCTTCTTACTCTATGCGATTCTGTAATGGAAATATTCGTGTTGGTGTACGATATATTTATTAGTCTACTATTGTTACTCAGATTGTTAAAAGAACTGTTAGATCCGTCCCGAAACGAATAGAATAACGAATAGAAATTAAGCAATTCGATACTTAAAATAATTTTTTAACGAGAAAGAAAGAGAAAAAGAGAGAGAGAGAGAGAGAGAGGGAAAGAACTTGTTTTTAATAAAAATTTAAAAAATATATTATAAAGAAGAATAAAAAAAAATTAATGGATTTATATAATGTTGCAATATCGACTCGTTATTTTAAATATTTAAAAAAATTATATGTTACAAATTACAATATTAATTACATGAGATATGTTATTAAAACATTAATGCATTCACAATTATTATCGAAGATTTAACGACAAGCATTTCTTAGGATTATAGGTCAACCAGGGATGAGTATATAGTCAACAAAACATATTATTTTTTGTTTAAAGAATATAATCATTTTTTAATCTAGCATCATCAAAACTTTTCTGTTTTCAAATCAAATTATTATATTGCACAAATTCAACACACAAGGCGTGATACAATCGTAAGAAACTTTTCCAGTTTTTACTCACAGTGGAAAAACTGTGAGAAGCTGGTTTACGTAATTCTTTTATTGTTACAAGAATTACAACAGCACATACACATAGAAATCTACTTCTAACATGCGTATAATTCACATTTGCCCTTGCTGTGAAAATCAGATATCATCAGTAGATGTAGATATAATGAGAATCAGACTTCATTAAGCATGATTATTATTATTTCGTCCAATCTTTTGTGTATTATTTCAAAACACAAGCAGAATTGTAATATAGATAGAATATTATGCCAATTTAATTATAAAGACAAAATAATATTTATATATCTGGCTCAATTTACTTAATATTAAAATAATTTAACAAGATTTATAAATAAGACCTGTTAACCGTTTATATCTACATCATCTTTTTTTGCTCTCATGAATATTATAAAGACTTTTTTGTCGTTCTCGCTGATGTATTGCTCAGATGTATTGGACATGCATTTTGCTTTACATTTACGCATGATATTTATAACAAGACCTTTGTAACTGTGTGCACCTTTGGCTATTGAGTCAAGCATACAGGCGGTGTTTGACGTTTGTCGATGCAAAAATCAATCTCTCGCGAAAATTGCACGAGACGAGAGCCATATTTGCATTGCATAAGTTGCGCGTAGTTAATACTTATAATCCAAGCCGCATAGCAATGCGGTCTGTATACGCAGAGGAACTTTGCGTAGGAAACAAGCTTGCTAGGGGAAAATACATAAATATTTCGTAAAACTTATAAATATTAAGTTCTTAAAAACTGTTTTAAATAAAGTGTATGGTTAGCACGTTGACCAAGTTATCATAATATATACATTGTATATTTTATAATGCATATGTTAATATAACTATATTTGTAAAACAGTTTATAATCTCTAATTTTAAAAACACAGTGATTTAATTGGTTGCCCTCATTAGTGGTTCACAAGTTATTTTTTAAATCGTTGTATTTTACATATAACATGTATACTCAATGTGTTAATATAAAAAAATAAAAATTAACTATTAAGATCTGCATATTCTCGAATTTAAACTATAAATCATGGTATATAATCCCTAAAAATTGTTGTGAAACATATAAAATCATTTTTGAATGTAATACGTTCGCCATCTATTGGTGAGACCTTCGACTATCCCTTCAGTATGCGATGAGACAGGATATCTGCCGGTAGACCCCACATTTGCCATGCAATCTGATAATTACTAATTTGCATATCATTGATACAAAAAAGTGTTCTAAAGCAATCAAAACTTCCTTTATTTGTAATTTTCTATTTCCGACCCAATTTTTTTATTTAAGATTTTTAATAACGGAAAAATATGTTAATGACAAATATGTTTTGCGAATATAAAGGTTTGTCTTTCACGCAAAGCTTTATGATAGATTATCGTTTATTGCAAATATTTTACGTTAAAAGTCTTACAATTAGTAATTAAATATTAAATTCAAATTCCAAAAAAAATTTTGCTATCTAACTGCATTGCACCTTGCAAACTTTACATGCTAGCTTATAACTAAAATCCCAATTATAGAACATTTTAATTGTAAAAAATATAATTTTTAAATCGGTCAAAGAATATACGTCATTAGAAAAAATATTGGTTTTTTAAGAATATCCGGGAATGGATATCGGGCATTCCTATTCCTCGCCTACCGTTAACTTCCGTCAATCGTATAAGCGACGCGAGAAATCGCTTTTAAATTCCACGAAATCTAAAGAGAGGCGAGTGCCATGATTGCATGTAGTTACGTTTCCGTAGACATGGACGGGAATGAGCGACTCCTGTACGCGCGGTTTTCCGGGAAACTTTTTCCTCGCGTCACCAGCGAAGGCGATCACATGCGATTTACGAAAAAAAAGAGAAATAAAAAGCGGGGCTTAAAGCGGGGAGAAAAGGAAGGGATCGCGATCGGGTGAGTTGTGGTCGCGTCTATCGCTATTTCGTGCGCCCGGGAGTAATGGGCGCGCTGGGATAATGGGCGAGCGTACAACAACGAAAGCCGCGGCTAACAATGCAAAAGTGAGGCTTAATTAGATAAATCATTGTTTTGAAACGTGCGCCCGCAATCAGGGCCGCAACTAGAGCCCGCAATTGATGCAGCGATACCGTCGCTGCAGCGCGACACGGCCGCGCATTGCTCGTAATTGCACGCTATGAATAATTACTTCTGCACTACCTGACCAGGGGTAGCCAACTGCGAGACGGTACGATCGCGCACCGCGCGGAACTCTTTTACATAATATTATTAGCAGCACCGACTTTAGAACGACCAAAGACATAGATACACATTGTACTAACATTGATACTTTTAAGCAATAAAAACTCTCATTTATCTTCTCGTATAAAGAGCAAAATAATTCTACATATACTCGACTAAGCTTTCATTTCAAGCTATTAGTAAAGACATAAAATTCTAAAATAATCTGTCCTTGATATTGCACAGAGTGTTTCAAAATAATCCCCAGCTGTAGGAAGTTTGAAATATCCTGTTTAAATGAGGCAATGCAAAAATGAATAGCGAATAGAAAACATAATTCGAGTATACAAGATGTATGTTAAATATAAAATAATATCTAATGCAGATCTGAGATTATATTCTGAGATATATGTCTGAAATTTATTCTTGCTTTAATTGCCTAATTCCGTTTTTATTATCTCAATTCCAAATAATCCCCAGTATGACGTAAATAAAACACAATAACAGTTTTTTTTTCTAAATCCAAGAAAAATTAAAAAGATATGAACTTACATATTAATATTTTGACGGTATGATCATGTTCAATTGCAAAAGCGTTTTTTTGGAAAAATAATGAGAAAACGAACTTCGTGACTTTTCCCCTAAACCTTCGACTTGTTTTGCGGCGCATCTATATAAAAAAAAATATCACAACGGAAATTCGAGGCTCCGAGGGTCTTTCGTGATATGCGGTCTCGGCGCACCATCTCTCAGCCGTTAATTTTTGAACATGCATAAACAACTTGTCCGTGAAGTCTCGAAGTAACAACTAAGTCCATCGCAAGGCCGGCCTCTATCTTTTTTTTTCTGCGGCATACTTGACCGGACGAATTAATGCAAACAACGATGCGAACGATCTGTGTGTACGAATAGTACGAATTCGCTCTTAGTTTTATTTGACCACCGTCGTGCGGGGAATATCACAAGGTTTGCCATCCGACTACGCGGCTCGCTCGCGGATTCGCATAGGTTTCTCGGCATGCATCGCGTGCGCGTGTCATTTACAGCGGCGCTGCCATGTAATGCGCGATGCGCCATGAAAACACTTTTTCCGCTGCGATCGGACGGCCCCGCGCTCCGGGCGTCATCGAAAGAAGCATGATTTAAATATCGTCGACGAACTACTATTGATACGTTGACAAAATTATTAGCTCTACGTCTATTGGTCGTATCAATATCGTCATATAGCGATTATCTTGTCCCCACAGGGGTAACTTCGCTAAAAAAACTTCTGACAAATCGGCTTCTAAGAAAATAATTAAAGAGAGATAAATTCTAATCTTTCATCTTATTGATTATTTCTTATTCCATAAATACTAATACCTTCATTCAAACAAGTTTTCTTCGTTTTACGTAATTATATCTCATTTCAAGATTATAGATTCTTGCTTATATACAAGAATATGACTCTTGATGTAACACTTCTTTTTTTTTCTGTGTAGCGATTCTAAAATAATCTTTTTCTTTTAAATTCGCTCCTGCAAATTTAAAAAGTATATTTTATATATAATATTTTTTTATCAGTTTTTTTATCTCAAAAAAGTAGAAAGTTTAATATTAATTAATTTTTTATAAACATTTGTGTAAAAAATGCTTTGTTTTTAAGTATTCTGAAATACGTATATTATTGAGAAAAGTATTGTTAATAATAATAGAATATTTCTTGAAGCTATTCGCTGGTATGAACTTTTACACGAATTCTAACATAAACAAATAAACACATTAGATAAATTCTGTTATAAGATTGTATAACAAGCAATTCCTCATTTTAATTACCATTGCAAATAATTGTTTCTAATTATATTTCTATATATAATTTAACACGTAAGATGAGTATAATTTATGCGAGTAATAAATAAATCGTCTCATTAACGGTTATATTTTTACATTATATGTTAAAGATATGTGCAAGATATAGACGTTATCAGATCACTAAGAAATAATAAAGCACTACGTCAACAGTTCGCGTTTTCTTATACAATAGTGTCACGTATAATAATTAGTTGTGATCATTAATCATCATTTTAAGTTATTTCTTTATTATGCTACATATATGCAACTCGTGATAATATCGTAAAAATAATTTTAGCAATATTTTGGAATGAAGTAAATAGAAATGAAATCTTTTCTTCTATTGATTAAGATGTAATGGTAATATTTTAAAATTATATTAGATCTCTCTCTCAAACTTATCGCCATATTAAAAAATAATATCTCATGTTACTCTTCTGCGTTAAATCTTCTTTTTATATTAAATTGCGTTTTTATTTAATTACATACGTACTAAAAATACAAATATAGCGAGATTATTGAGTAAAATAAATTATTTTGTCCAACCGTATATTATAAAATATATAAGCAATCAATAAATTTCGAGTCGAAAGATTGTAACCCAAATTTTCAAGGATCTGAAGTACCGCTGACAAGCCAAAGTCAAAGCTAACGAGTCAATGATAAGCGCCATGTCAAACGAAGCACTGAACTTTGCCACCGCGGAGCCTTTCGAATTAATGGCAATCGTCGCCGACAGGTTTCGCCGCCTTTATGCGATTATTGGGGCCAATATCGGACAATCAGGGTACATTGAACTCTATACGCAAGTGGTAAAATGACAGCGTCAAATACAATTCTTTTAAAATACTGGGAAGTGTACGCAGTTAACGCTTGCCCAGGGTTGAGCATCAAACCAGGCAGATGTTATTTTACTTCTTTCGAAACATGCAATCTTATAGCGCGCGCACGATGAAGTATTACAGGAAATAGAAATATCAGATATCAGTTATTTTCGTTGATCTATCTTCTCAGAAACGTTTCCCTGTGATTGTCACTACAAGCAAGATCATTATAAAGCGAAACACTTTCGAAAGAAGGAAATCCTATATTAAACGGATTCTATATATAGTCGCAACCGTATGAATTCTAATACTCGTACAAGCACATTGTAAATGCGTTTTCGTGCATTGCGCAACACGCGATACGCAATCCGCGGTACATGGTACACGTGGCCGCGTACGTTATCCCTTCATTATCGAAAATGCAGCAAACGCGCAGCTCGATCGTTCGTCCGCAAGACTCGCGGCGATATCGAGCGGGGTGAATAGAGAAAAGAGTCGGAGAAGGCGAGCGAGATCCAGGGGCAGCAAGTCCCAGCTTTCTACCTACCTACCCGTGTTACGTTTATCTAATTGGCTCGGGACGTACGTAGCGGAGCCGCAAAAATACATATATCCAGGGCCCGTATCGCGCGCCGGCTCGCTGTGTGTGTCGAACTGATGATTATCCCGGCTTCCACCGGGCCGTGCGGCGCGCGTTACATTGTTATTATAATGAAACAAGGATAAATACAAGCCGCCAGTACGTGATCGGTGCAATTACCTTCTTATGATGATTTTCGTGGCCGAGAAGACGTGGTGCGCGGAGAGGAAGGCGCGCGAGAGAGAGAGAGAGAGAGAGAAGGAGAAAAGAGACGGAGAAAGAGGAACGAGGCTGGCCGCGCCAGTTCGCTCGGTCCGGAGAAATTATCAGAAATTATGAGCGAAGAAATTGGTAGTCTAGCCCGCGGTTGATTGACAGCCCGGTCTACCCAGGCAGCGTTCTTCTTCTTCTTCTCTTCTTCACTCCCCCTTGCCACCCGGTATCTGTCCCGAGAGTTCTGTCCTTATACCCGAGCATCTCAGCCACATCGTTCCGTACCCCCGTTCCTTCCGCCGTTTCAGTCGCTCTTCCTCCCATCGTTGTCTCCTCGTTTCGCCCCCCCTCGTTGCTCCTCGTCGCACCGCGAGAAGCCGCGTCGCGTATCTTTTTCCCTCGATTGTCCCTTAGGACGGAGGGATAATCCCATATCCCATGATTGGAAAGCATTATATACGAAGCCGGAGCGAGACTTTCCGAACCGGCAACATATGTCGGGAGAGAAACAAAGGAGCTCCGCTGAAATTGTCGTCAATCGCGTACGATAATGGGGGCCGCGCGGGTCGGCTGCTGCGACTTATTCGCTTGACCGGGAACCCGGGTATTCCGGGAAGGATGGCGAACGAATAATTTAATAATTGTTAGGTGAACGATTTGAATGCGGGGCGACGGTAATATAACCGCCGTTCTTGAAGAATTAAAGCGTAGAGCTGTTGACGAGAAACCCTCTATTGCGAAAATTTGACTCAAAAGATGATGTTTCATACAGCGAAAATAATCCGATTTTTATGTGTAATGTTAACAGAGAAAGAATTTTGAAGAGTTCCGACGAATTTTTATTGTTCTAGCTATTATACTGTACATATGTATTACTAAATATTTTAAATATAATAATTATTTATTGTTAACAGAGAAATATGAAGACCTATGAGACTTAAAAAAGAGTAGAAATCGTCGTAGATACGATAAAATTTTGTAGTCATAAATTATAATAACGCATATAATATACGAGCGATACCTAAAATTTGTTAGAGCAAGATTGCTGAAATTTTTGATGATCTTAATAAGATTTCGAGAATTACATGTAAAGGATACATCCGCGTATATATAATGATCGGAAGTATCCATCACAGCGCCGACACATGCCCAAGATGGCTGCGTCTGCAACCTGGCTGCAATAATTAAAGTATTTAGTGTGGCTTCCTTTCCAGCTGATGAAATCTCGCTACCTCACCACACGAGAGCTTTTTCTCGGTAATGGCAACTATGTGTTTTCCACGTTCGCGTTTTTCTTAGAAATACATTGTGTATGTTGCATAGAAAGCGAAATGACAGCAACGCTGTTTTATGATAATTAAATAAAATTAAATATATATATATGTAAATTAGAAGCAAAATTGATATAAAATTTAAATTAATCTATACTTGTGATGTAAGTGGAATAAAAATTTAGAAATACAAAAATTGATGCATAGTATAAGAAATTTTGATTCAATAAATAAATACAAAATAAAATCTTATAAAAGTATGCCTTGTGTCTCAGCTAAAAGAAGCAATGATAACGTTATCCTTTTTTTTTTCAACGACTTATTAAAAAAGCACAAAAGGCAGACGTTATATTCACAATCACAATTCAAGCCTACAATCAGTCGTCCAGCGTAAATCTTGTTTTAAAGTTTAATAAAAGGCGTTGTTCCAACGAATTTATGATATCGCGATTGAAATTACAGCGCCGGGACAACACGAGACGCGCGCGGTACGCCAAACTAATGCACGCTTCGCGTCTCCCTGATCGATACCCGGCACTTTTCAAACTTCGCGACTCCGCTCTTTACAGTAAATTGCTCCGGTGTATCGTGATTATCAAAGCGCACAATCGGGCGGACTCGATTCAAATGTCAAGGATGGAATAATATTAACATTATTAGTATCGTAAATTATATATTATATTGTTATGTAGTTCCGGTTTTACTTTCTCACTCATGTTAAAATCATCAATGCGCGATATTGTAGCATGTTAAAATCATCAATGCTCGATATTGTAGTGTCAGATATTTATTAATGTTGTATACAATTATAAAGTAACAGATGAATCTCAGACTTAGACAAGATTCGCAACTAATTCGCACAGTGCGCGATGATATCTCAGCTCTTCTTTTCCTTTTACCGCACGAGAATGCGACTGACCTTTCCGCGATCGTTATAATTTAACACAATAAATAAAAAAAAGTACATAGACATATTAACAATAGACACATAGACAACAGACATCGTTGATGATTCAATAATTATGTAAACAGCTGGCATACATTTGGCCAACCTTGGTCTAGAATTAAATACCCTGCAAAATATATATCGAAATAAAATGCGAAGAATTAATCGATAATTAAAAGGAAACATCGATCAATTTCCTTATCATTGAGCATTCGTGCTTATTAAAACTTATTGCCAGATTTAGATCAGGTTCCCAATTTTGTTCAGCACGGAAATTCTGAAAAACGTTTGATAAAACTGCTAAATTACTTTTGCGCCAAGATTTATTGACGATTATAAACACGAATAAGCTTATCGTAATTTCAAGATATTGCTGTATGTTTTAGTAAGAAAAGAAACTGTCTGTCAAAAGCAAAAAAGTATTTGGTCATTATCTAAATTGGACTAAATTGATATCGAGATAATATATTGTACATTTAAATTTGGGACGTTTATGATCCATTATATCTTCGCGATAATAAGTCTCCTTCTAATTCTTCGTTTTTATTATACGCCGAAAAGAAGCAGAATTTAATCTTTTGAAATATAAAAATAAAATTTGTCGTATCAAATATTAAAAATATGATAAATAAAACTTTATGCAAAATGTTATAATTAATTATATACAATAGTCTATATTTATACATATATTTATACAAATAATTCCTTGAGATCCGAAATAAGCGGTATTATTTCATATTTTGTTTACATTTGATCATTAACAGAAATGTCTGTTACATAACAGCATTGCCTGTTACATAACACAATATATGTATGTATATACGCATATATACCTATAGATAATCTTTCTCAAATTATAGTGTGATATTTTAAAAACATTCTGATGATTCTGATGATTAATTAAAGTAAGAAATTCCAATACAAAAAAAAATATACGTTTTAATATCATATAGGTTTTTGATTATAAATAATCAAATTTAGATATATGCTATTGTAAAATTTACATGTTTAAGTCCGTAATTTACGCGCATGCGTATCAATTTATCATTTATTTTTTTATATTTAAGACAATATTAGTTTTCACTCTCCTCTCTCTCTCTCTCTCTCTCTCTCTCTCTCTCTCTATTCGTAATATTCAAAGTTTATTTCACGACTGAAAAGAAATATAAGTTGCAAAAAAAAAACGAGAAAATATAAGATTTAAAATAATAAGCTTTCTATGTAATCAGTATTTTGTTAATCAGTATAATTTTTTTATATTCTTGTAATTAATACAATTTTTATAAATTTTCATGTCATCAAGGAAATTTAAAAAAATATTATTATAGGTACTAATATTTTGTTTTGTAAAAAATTATTTATTGGATTTTATATCTTTTATTTTACGTTTCGATAATTATAAATATAAAATCCAATTATTAATGGATAGGCTGCAGAGGATAAAATTGGCGCTTAATAAAAATAAATACAATCAATTATAAACAGTCGTATTTCGTCAAGTAAATTAATTGCAATGTACTACGAGTGTAAAAAGATTCTGTTCCATTTTGATCTATATTTGTAATATATGCATGTTGAATTGTGAATAACATTATGTAATATATTAATCTCTAAATAATATTGTTGACCAATTTATATGATAATTTTAATCCTGGATAAAAATATAGAAAACGCAAGTCTCAGTATCAATCATAAAGAAATTGATATTGAGGGTTGAGAAATTAAAATTTCGGAGAAGGAGAAATAAAAAAATACTTGTCTTATATTAGTATATGACAAAGAGTATTAAAGATAATATTTTTATCAGAATCGGAGATAATTTATATTTTACGGAAATGACTTATCATGCATTTATCACTTTTTGCCAAGTTTATTCTATCTGTTAAATATGTCCTATCTTTTGCGAGATATTGTATTTGATTTGTAGTTGATTTTATAACTTTTAGACATATTAATATATCTCAAGCTCGTACACACAGTAAATTTCAGGATTAAATAAACGCTAATGTTAGCATTAAATGAACGGCTTATAGTTTACACCGATTGATCACTTTATTATTGTTTTTGTTTGTCTATTTTGAAACAATGGATCTATGAACAGTTATAATATTATTAATTATACTTTTAATTTGCGATATATGTATATATTTGTAAATATTTGCATATGTGTATATCTTTTATACATATATATATATATATATATATATATAGATCTGTTATCTTAAATAATAATAAACCGTAATTTATCACTCGCTGATGCGACGCACGCAGCAACGGAGTTAAACTACACTGAACTGTAACATACAAGCATATCCAAATTATAGCAGCGTTTAATATAATTGATATTTAAAAAAAATAATGGTTGCGTGCATAAATAATAATTTACTTACCCTTTAGTTGCTCCACCGTTGCCCGATGCGTCTCCCAGGCTTCCTCCTCTTCTCAGTTTCCTTCGATGTGCGCTCATCACACAACACTCGAAGTACGGCGAAAATACGGTTAATTACAATCGCGAATTAATGATCAGAATAATGTGACAATTGTATGACAGTTCGTCAGGTACTCCCGACATTAGTTTTTTTATAATCCCATATTCCATCTTTGATTCTATGTAACTGTTATTTCAACGCTTATTAAATCGCCAAATGTAGAAATTCTTATAGTAGTATTCTTATATAGTATTCGTTCAAACTGATATTAGTTAATTGTTCCTAGCGAATGACTTATCACGATCTAATTCCGAAAGAGAATGAGACGATTCGCGCAATTATCCGCTTGCTCGAGTGAATTA